>NW_027288415.1:0-300000 GCF_047511675.1 Marmota flaviventris | reverse complement strand
TCTCAGCCTTTGTCCAGGCTGTTCCCCGCCCCCAACTCGCCCCTTAGCAAGGACCCCTAGCCTCCCTCTCCAGGAAGCCCTCTGGGTTCCCGTCCCTCGTGGCCTCGAGGCGCCTGCACCTCACCCCTCCCACACCAAGATGTCCATTTCTTGCTCCCTGAACATGACCATGGGATGGGGAAGCGTGGAGTTGTAGGGAAGGTGGACAGCTGGGTTCCCATCATCCTGGCACCCCCAGAAGTGGGGGGAGGAACCCTGGCCAAGGGCAAGACCTCTGCAGGAGGAGGGTGGATGGGAGGGAGAGACCCAGGGAGTGCGGTGCCTCTATCCTCAGGCCTCCAGGAGTGAATCAGGTCCCTGGCCTTCATTCAAGAATAAAGGATGCCACCACACACATGAGGAAGTTAGTAAATTCCCTCCCCTCCCCTCCCCACCCAGAAGGCTGCCAACTTCTAGATGGTAATGGTGTGCAGGATAGTGAAATCAGCATATCCATCCACACACTCCCTGCTCATCATGTACAGGGAAGGGCCAGTGGCTCCAGTTCCACATCATCATCCTCTGGAGGCTCCCTGGGCACCGGCTCCCAAATACCCAGAGGGAGGGACATCCCCCCAGCCCCCTCCTAGGCGCCACCAGGCAGCCCCTGGGAGCTCTGAGGGACCATCATGAAGGGAACTCCTTTCTACACAGACTGCCTTTGCTTTGGGGGACAGTGAGTGGGAACTGTTGGTTGAACTTGGTGTGATAAGGGTGGGCATCCTGGGTCCACCCCCATAGCCAGTGGCCTGCTTAGGAGCCTCCCCAGGGTTCCTCCCACTTGTCAAGTGAGGATGTCCAAACATGGGGAAGTAGGATGTGCTCCTAAAAGCATGTCTGAGGAGGTGAGGCTGAAGTGCAGGGCCCTCTGCTCATAGCAAGGGACAGACAGCACATGGCTTAAGAGCTGGGGATTAGACTCAGGGGCACTCAATCATTGAGCCACATTCCTAGCTCTTCTTATATTTTATTTAGAGATAGGGTCTTGCTGAGTTGCTTAGCGTCTTGCTAAGTTGCTGAGGCTGGCTTTGAACTTGCAATCGTCCTGCCTTAGCCTCCAAAGCTGCTGGGATTATAGGCCTGAAGGACATAGACTTTTTGTTGGGAAAACCTGGGTTCTATTCCCTGCCCTGCCACTTGCTACCTTGGAGATCCTGGACATGTGGCTTGGCTCTTCTGAGCCTCACTCTACCTATCTGCAAAATGGGGGTGATATCTGTAGCCCCTCTTTCAAGACTCTGTAAAGATTCACATGGATTGTATGTGGTGACTATATCCCACATGGAAAGCACTGGACTAATTCATGCCTTTTCATAAAAGTATTTCAGATTCAAAAAAACACATTCCTGGTAACCCCAGTGAATCAGGAGGCTGAGGTAGGAGGATCAAAAGCTTCAGGTGAGCTTGGGCAACTTAGTGAGATCCTCAAAATAAAAATTAAAAAGAAAAAAGCAAAAAGGGCCAGGGTTATAAGGCTCAGTGATAAAGGCACCTGTGGGTTTGATCCCCAATTCCACAAAATTAAAAAAATGATTTCATGAAATGTCAGGCATATTGCAGAGATGCAGTAAATATTCTTTGGACTGATGCTTGGCTTTCAGCGAGAGTCAAGATGCAGCTGCCTTGAGTCTGAGTATTTTGTAGGTGCTCCGTAGCAGCCAAAGATTTACCTTGTTTCCTGGGCCCTGGCAGCCTGGACACCCTTTGCCTCTTCACTGGAGGGCCAACAGGGGTTTTTGAAATGACCCTGTGGATGGGGTAAAGGGAGCAGGTTCTGTCCAGGGTGAGGTCCCTGGGAAGCTTCTAGCACGGTGTGTTGATGCAGGCTGGGAGGTCAGGAGCCCCGGGCCAGCCAATGAGACCTGAAAGCTTAGTCCCAGCCTGGTAGAAGGTTAAGGGCAATGTGCCAACATGAGGCTGACCTGAGCTTAGTTCAGATGCTGCCATTTACTGACTGCGTGGCTACAGGCTCCTCTCTGGTCTGTGAAATCGGGCTCATGTTGTCTTCTGTGCTCAGCAACCAGGTTGGGGTTGAGGATGCAATGATATAGCAAGAATGTATAGATACAATGGAGTGTGGGACTCAAGTGTCCTGGGAAATCAAATGAGAACTTCGAACATCTTTTACAGAAGGCAGCAGAGTAAAGAGGAAACCTTGGACCTGGGCTCAAATCTTGGTTCTGTAACTTTGGGGCTGTGTGACCTTAGGTAAGTTACTGAACATCTCTGAATCTGGTTCCTCATGTGAATGCGTACTCTATTATCATGAAGGCATAATAGTCTTTCCCACCCTAGTGCCCACCTGGGACTCGCTGTGCTCCAGGAGAAAACTCCTCTGGCCAGAGCCTGCCACCACAGAACATGGTCTCTCCTTCTCTGACCCCAATCCACAATGTCACTTGAAGCAGATGGAATGAGAGGGGCAAGCTAGGGAAGAGCTGTGGAAGCTTGGTTGGATGCCAGGGAGCAGTGACAGTAAAGTGAGGCCCTGCCTGCCCTCCTGGGGGTCGTGCTCCGGCAGAGGGGTGCATGTTGGAACATATGCTACAAAGGGCAAACAGGCACGGGAGGGGATAGGTGTGGCAGGAGGCTGTTCTGGTTTGGATGTGAGGGGTCCCCAAAAAACTTAGCTGTGAGACAATGCAAGAGGGTTCGGAGGACAAGTGATGGGGTTGTGAGAGTCTTAACCCCTCAGTGAATTAATCCCCTGATAGTGATTGACTGAGTGGTGACTGAAGTGGTGGGGTGTGGCTGGGGAGGAGGGTCATGGGCCAATTCTTTGGGATATATATTTGTACTTGGCAAGTGGAGCCTCCCTCTGCTTCCTGATCATCATGTGAGCCCCTTCCCTCCACCACACTCTTCCGCCATGAGGTTCAGCTCACCTCAAACCTTGAGGAATGGAGCCTGCTGTCTGTGCATTGAGACCTCTAAAACCCTGAGCCCCCAAGGCAACTTTTCCCTCTCTACAATTGTTCTGGTTGGGTCCTTCCATAGTGCAGCAAAAAATAAAACAGAGACTATTTTCAATCAGGTGGCAAGGAAATCTTCCCATTTGGTGGCACAGGATACAGAGGAACAGACTGACCCAAGGTCGGCCAGCAAGGTTCTGGAACATTCCAGAGGTCTGCCCCTCCTCTCTGCACCACGCTGTGTCCAGGGTCCCCTCACACTTTCTCCATGGCCTTGTCCTACTCGTGCCCACCCCTCTGCAGGGACAGCCCAGCTGGCTAGCCCTTTCTTCTCTCAGGCAGCCGAAGCTGCTGGGAGGATCTGAACTCCAGCCAGCCAGGGCGCTCTCGGGTCCCTCCCTGCCCAGTCGTGGGGAGGAGGCTCAGGACCCTCTCCTCAGGGGGGGCATGTTGGGGGCCAGGAACTTACAAAGGCAAATAATGTCTGGGTAAACATTGGCTGCTGATAGCTCCAGCTGTGGGGGCCAACGGTGCCCCCTTGGTCCAGATGTTGGCCTCAGCCACCTCCCTCCTGTGGCAGCACATTTGAAGAGAACCTTGTAGGCCGGCGGAGAGCAACACAGAATGTGGGGTGGGGAGGGGGCTGGCAGGGCCACCCAGCACAATCCGTGCACAGCTAGTCAGCATGGTCCTCCACCTCCAGGGTTGTCTGGACAGCAGGGGTCACTCCTGGGCTGAGAGTGTACCAGGGAAGGTGGGGCCACAGCCTCCCCTGTCCAATGTCGCAGATTTCCTGGCTGGGAATGAAAACTGAATCCAGAGGTGGGACCAATGCCAGGACCCTACACTCTCCCAGGACAGAGTGAGCTCCTTGTCCCTGGAGGTATGTCAGCAGGGTCTGCACCTTCAGAGCTGGCGAGAAGCAGGCTACTCAGGGCATTGGAGAGGGTTGGGACCAGAGCCTTCTCTTGGATTCTTGCCAATTGCCCAACCCCTGATCCTGAAGCCCACAGGGTGCCCAGTCCACCCTCCCCTCCAGCACCAGGAGCGTCTAGAACTTGCTTCTTCAAATCTCCCTTCCCTGAGTGGGTCAAGGTCTTGATGGGGCCCTCCCCCACCCCTGGTGCACACCAACACTTCTCCTAATGCATCCTGGCTGGCCGGCTGGGAGCCACAGACGGCACTGTCACATGAGGGGACATAAGGGGGCTCTCACATTTCCCCCGGCTGGGCTCCTGGGCCGCCAGCATTCATGCTGGCTGATTTCAACATGAAAGGGCCCCTTGAGAAGGAGATCCCCCTTCCCTTTCCCCGTCACCTCTGCTAAGCCCCACTCTGCAGCTAACCACTGTCTGAGCCTCCCTCCCTCTGGAGCACCCTCTCACTCACCTGCCAAGCCTTCCCCAGACTGCTGCAGCCTCGCCTCGCAGCCTCCGCCAGCCAGGATGAGAATCCCAAGGTGGGGTGGGGGGCTCAGGGCTCCATATTGCAGAGGAGGAAAGGGGTCTGTCTGGCCTAAAGGTATAAGCCTTTTGGCCAACCATAGGCCAGAATGACTGAATAAATCTTTGTGGGTGCTTTAATGCTCTGAGGACAGGAGGTCTCCCAATCTCAAATCCAAAGACAGGCAGAGCAGTGAAATTTCCCATGAGGCCTTCCAGGCATCTGCCCTAAATTTTCGATGTGGCAACTTTTTAAACCTTTTATTTTGACCTAATTTTAGACGTACAGAAAAGTTGCAAAAAATAGAACAGATAGCTTCAGTACACCCCGCACCTAGCCTTCCCTAATATTCACATCTTACATAACCCTAGTAAATGATCAAGCCTGAGAACTTATCCTTAGTTCAGTACTATCACCTGAATTTCACATCTTATTGGAAGCTGGGTACAGTGGTGCATGTCTGTAATCCCAGAAGCTCAGGAGGCTGAGACAGGAGGATAGGGAATTTGAGGCCTGCCTCAGCAAATTAACAAGGCCCTAAGCAATTTAATGAGACCCAGTCTCAAAATTAAAAAAATAAAATAAAATAAAAAAGGGCTAGGGATGTAGCTCAATGGTAAAGCAGTCCTGAGTTAGATCCCCAGTACCTAAAACAAAACAAAACAGCTCTTATTGGAATTTCCCATTTTTCTACTAAGATCCTTTCCTGGTTCCATCACCCCATTCTGGACCCCACACTGCATTTAGTTGTTATTTCTCTTTTGTGTCCCTGATCAATTGGTTGCCGCAGTCCGGCTGCAGCAAAATAACCAGGGGGTGATGAACTGTCGCGACCCCTTGCCCGCAAGGAAGACGCAACTCCGAAATCTTCTCTCAGTAGTTTATTCAGGTCCCTTGATATTTATTATTCTTTCTTCTTCTTCTTCCCGGATGCCCTCCCAGCCTTAATAAAGCATCCCAAGCCCCAATGCAAAGCTGCCGCGTGGAACTTTCTCACAGGGTGGTGAAAAATCATGTGCCAACTCTCTCAGATAAGGAGTTGTTTGTCACATACCACAGCGGAGCCAGCGCCATCTCGTAATGGCGACCATAGTCTGCAGAAACGGCAGAAGCGGCTCACCACAGTTCCCCCTTTCTGTTTTATTAAAACAATACAGGCGAGAGTAGAGGTCCTATCCCACTGTGCAGAAGTGGCTGCATAGTATGGCTCAGTCCTAAGGAGGGCCCTTCCCCAGATCCGAGGCCATATCAGCCGACGCCTTTTTTCGTGGGGCGGGGCGTGGACGCGTCTAACCCGCATGCAATAGGACATGCTCTCCTTGAGGTCCACGTCAAGGATCACTCAAGTGCAGTGCCTTGCCTCGCATCCTGTATCGTGACGATGGTGGACGAAGGGGGATAGCTGAGGCTGAACTGTGGCTGTATTAATGACAAACAAGTTGACAGCACCCTGAAAGAAAGGCACGGACTTTAAAGCGATAGTAAAGCACTAGTGTGGAAACCCATCTGCGTGCAATGGCAGCAAGACCGGCAGAGTGCAAGGGCTTTCCAACACTAAGAGAATAACAAGGAAAGTCATGTCGATCCCAGTGCAATGTTATAATAACTTGGGGTGCAACGACCATGACAAAGGTTTACTGTTTAAGATGCGCAAGCCAGACTTGAGGTGAGTTGCCATTTTCTAAAGCTGCAAGAGCTTGTATGATCATAGCCTTTTCTTGTGCATGGCGAGTTTTAAGGCGACAGAGAAACCACAAACAAAGTATAACACTGAAGCAACACATTGCACCAAAAATGCCTACTCCCACCCACTCTTTGAAGAAGGAAAAAGCAGAAGATATCCAATCGGTGAATTGACCCAAAGTCACTGGTTCGACACGGGTACTATTCAAAACAGCAATCTGAGTTAGTTGAGACTGGATCAAGTTTTCTGCTTCCAAGGACCAGGTTCAGGATAGATATTCCACAATGATGCGGGAGGCATTTCTGGAATCATTAAATCTGACAGAGGTTATGCATAAATGTGCACGTTGATCAACACAACCCAAAAGCACCAAGTCAGCCAATTCTTCTACCTGAGCTTGGAGTAAATCTATCCTTTGGTTGGCAGCTAAAATCCCTGACAAAATATGTTGATTAATTGAATTTTGGGATTCAAGTATAGTGGAAGTTTGTTGAACAACTTGATTAATGGTGGCAGCAGTTTGTACTTGACTGGCCATGGCTACTCCAGCTGTAACTGCTGCAGCAGCAGACACTGCCACAGCTGTCACTATAGCTGCCGTAATTCCAAAATCTCTGCGGACTCTAAGTAGCTCAACAATGGGGAATTTATCTGGGTCCGCAGTGACTGGGATTGGGACAAAGGTTGGAATTTTCATAACCACTGCTACAGTCCAAGAACCATTCCAACACTCAGATAAGAGACAAGTAACACTAGAACAATCCAGCATCCCCGACGAGGTATTGTTAGCCAAAAGGAGCAAGAACGGGGATTGGAAGCAGACCATTGCAGGAGGCAATGTAGCATTATGTAGCAAAGAGTTGAGCGAAACAGATGTGAGCCTATTACCTCGTTCACTTTTCCTAACAGTGCCAGAAACATTAGCCAGCCAGGTTTTGGCTCCTAGCAATTGAGCCAATGCAGAAATATCAGCTGAAGCCCCCTTCTCATTGGAAATCAGCCATTGAAACCAGGACCAACCTACTCCTGTAGAGGAGTTGGCACTATGGTTAAAATTATAAACATACCTCTTAAGAGAGGGGGAAAAGGAGAAACCCTTAGCAACTTGAAGTTTCTCCCAAGAATGATCCTGACAAGGCGTAAATGTTGGGGGGAAACCAAGATTAGGGGTACAGTAAGGAGAGGCCTTGAAATGAGTGGCATTGTAAGTACTATTAAAAGAAGGAGGTACTGGGATTAGTACCTTGGAGATCATAGCCAAGGTAGTTATGTTTAAAGCAGAGCTATTTACAGGGGTCCCTGAACCTGATTGCTTCCCCGAAACTACTTGGCTCAGTACAGCATTAATAATACTCCCTGAGACCTGATTGGACCGCAATGGGTCCTCCCAGTTAGTCAGATTTTTGGTCTTAAGGCTAATGCAATTAGCGTTTCCAAGGCTGAAACAAAAAACTCCTGTGAGATTAACCTGAGATCGATTAAAAATGCTTTCCACGTCCCCTCTAGGAGAGGCACAGGGAGCAGACATCTCACATGAGGTAGAGAAAAGAGTGGGGAGGACACTAGAACTACCATGAACCGGCATCGGCATTGGCCAAGCCCGTGCCACTGCCCACCACTGCATTGGTGTCGTCTGTGCCATCGGCACCAGCACCAGAACCAGAGCACGTAGCAGAGTGAAGATCCTCATCACAGGGTTGCTGTGGTATCTCTTGTTGCTGGTCGGTTGATGTCAAGACTCTTCTTGTCAGGCGTTCAGGGACCCACAACGGCTCCGTGCGATCCTGGGGAAAAACACATACAGATCCTGGTGCCCATATCAGCACGGGGTCGGGGCCGTTCCATTGGCCTGTAAGAACATCCTTCCACTTAACATAACCAATCACAGAGGGCTGAGGGGACACATGTCTATCAGCCACAGAGCGACCATGAATATCCAAATTTAAAAAATTAATGGTAAAGAGAGCTAAGGACAGGCGTTCTTTAGGAGTGTGTTCAGCTCCTATTCCCCCTTTTTGTTTTTGTAAAGTTTCCTTTAAAGTGCGATGAGCACGCTCAACAATGCCTTGTCCTTGAGGATTGTAAGGCAGACCATGAGTAAGTTGCACTCCCATGGTAGAACAAAAGGATGTAAATTGTCTGCCAGTATAAGCAGGTCCATTATCAGTCTTAAGGGATGCAGGAGCACCCCATGCTGCCCATGCTTCTAGGCAATGAGTGATAACATTACGTGCCTTCTCTCCCGACAAAGCAGAGGCATGAATAACTCCAGAGCACGTATCAACAGAAACATGTACATACTTGAGGTTACCAAAGTCAGGTATGTGCGTCACATCCATTTGCCAGACAACCAATGGTTTTAATCCCCGTGGGTTTACTCCATAAGTAGGGGGATGAAGAAATGTGACACAATGGGGACATTGTAATACTATCTGACGAGCATCCGCTCTTGAAATGGAAAAACGCCTGCGCAGCGTTAAAGCATTAACATGGAAATTTTGGTGAAATAATTTAGCCCCCTCTAAGGAGGAAGCCAAGCATATCAACTGGCCTCTAGTGGCTGAGTCCGCACAGGCATTACCCTGTGATAACGGACCAGGAAGAGAAGTATGAGCCCGTATGTGCATTGGATAAAAGGGAGCAGTGCGGCTACAGATAAGTTGTTGAAGCTGATTAAAGTAAGCAGATACATTATGGGCATTACTAATAGCTCCCACGGCCTCCAGGACTTTGAGTGCTTGTACCACATAAATGGAGTCCGAGATAAGATTAAAAGGAAAAGAACACTGTTTAAAAACCTCAATAACAATTTGCAGTTCAACCCATTGTGGATTACCAGGAGCAAATTGATGCTGAACAGGGGGAGAATCATTAATTACATAAGCTCCCATTCCAGACTTGGAACCATCAGTGAATATATTAACAGCCCCCGGAATTGGATTGGGTGAAGTTACCTTAGGGAAAATGATGGGATGTTCTTTAACAAAATGGAGTAATGGATGGGAAGGGTAATGATTATCAATAGCCCCTTGAAACGAGCAACATAGAATAGCCCAGTTGTCTAGAGTAGCACACAAAACATTAAGTTGAGCCTTAGTATAGGGTATAATAAGAGAAGAAGGTGATTGTCCGAAAAATTGAATGCTTTGGTGAATCCCTTTAAGTGCTAACGCTGCAACAGCATCAGGATAGTATTCTAAAGATTTTCCTGGGGATATATGTGGATGGATCCATAGTAAAGGCCCATCTTGCCACAGTACTCCAGTAGGCTGCCGCATAGTGGCAAGCACACATAATTGGAAAGATTTATCACTTTGGAGCCTGCATAGAGTAGCATGTTGTATGGCTTCTTCTACTGTTATAAGGGCCGCTCTAGCCTCTTTGGTGAGGCTACGAGGAGAAGCAAGATCTGGATCACCCTTAAGGGTAGCATACAAAGGCTGGAGCACACCATTAGGAATATGTAAATATCCCCTTATCCAATTAATATCTCCCAACAGTTTTTGAAAATCATTCAGAGTTTGGAGATCTTGAGTTCTTATGGTGATTTTTTGTGGTTTTAGTTTATCATACCCAATTATTGCTCCCAAATACTCAATAGAATTCCCCGTTTGAACCTTTTCAGGTGCAATATGTAGCCCATATTGAGCTAACAGCTTTACTAAGTCTTTATAGGCCTCATTAACTATCTGCTCTAACTTAGCGGCCAATAACACATCATCCATATAATGAATAATCCTGATGGAGGGATACTTATGTCTGAGAGGTGCGAGTGCCTTCCCCACATACATCTGGCACATCGTGGGACTATTAGCCATTCCCTGTGGCAACACTACCCATTCAAACCTAAGATCTGGCTCCTCGTGGTTACACGAGGGAAGGGTGAAAGCAAAACGTTGTGAGTCTTTAGGATGCAAAGGAATAGAAAAGAAACAGTCTTTAATGTCAATAGCAATAATATGCCAGCCCTGAGGAATAGAGGAGAGCAGAGGTAGCCCTCTTTGAATGGGCCCCATAAGTTGCATTTGAGCATTAACTGCTCGTAAATCATGTAGTAGGCGCCACTTTCCTGATTTTTTCCTAATAACAAATATGGGAGTATTCCATGGAGAAGTAGAAGGTTGGATGTGGCCCAAGTTTAGTTGTTCTTTGATTAAATTATGGGCCGCTGCCAATTTAACCGAGGGAAGAGGCCACTGAGGCACCCAAACAGGCTCCTCGGTGAGCCATGTTATGGGTATTTGAGCCCCAGTGGCCCCTAGGAAAAACCCAGACCAAATCTGTTAAGCTTTTGATGACCTTGCACAGGATGCCTACACCCCTGTAGGTGTTTTCCTAGTCCTAGACCTGGCCTATACCCCATATTTTGCATAATCTGTTGAGACACCGGAGAATAGTCATTACTAAGAGTAAACCCCATGTCTTTCATCAGATCACGACCCCATAAAGAGATAGGTAAATCAAGTACATAAGGCTGAAAGGTGCCATTGTGTCCTTCTGGGTCCTTCCAAGATAGATGTCTACAGCTGATTTGAGGGGCCTGGGCATATCCCAAACCTCTTAGTGATTGATCTGAGAGCTGCACCGGCCACCCCTTTGACCAGTCCTTTTGTGCTATTATACTACGATCTGCTCCAGTATCTAACAATCCCAAAATTGATTTGCCTTCTATGGTTAAGTTTAAAGTAGGACGGTCATTCATATCTAAGGACAAATAAACAGAATTCCCTCCAGTGACTCCAATCTCATCACTTGTCCTTGAAAAGGAATCAGCAGGAAAGCGGGTATGCAGACTGGGTAGAATTAGCAATTGAGCAATCCGGTCTCCTGGGGAAATGGACACAATACCCCTTGGAGCTTCCACCATAACCTCTACTGATCCTACAGTATCAGGACTAATGACTCCAGGAAAGACATGAAGACCTTGTAATATAGAGGATGCACGTCCAATTAGCAAGCCTACAGTGCCAGGTGGTAAAGGTCCTTTGAATTCAGTTTCCACCAATTGGACTCCCATCTTAGGTGTTAGTACGAGTCTGGAGGTGGAACAGAGGTCCAATCCCGCGGCACCTGTAGTGGCTCTCCGCGTCTCATGGGATGGCGTAGCGATGGCCATGTCTCGGGTTTGGGTGTGACATTCTCCATTGCCCCATATATTTGTGGGCCCTGGGGTCGGGGGCCCCTTCGGCCGTTTTTTGGCCCAGCTGAAACAGGCTGTCCATAGATGTCCCACACTGATCTACACTCTTTTGCCCAATGCTTCCCCTTTTTACATTTTGGACACAGCCCCGGTTGACGAAGGCCATTGAAAGGGCCACCGCGAGGGGGTCCAATAAGATTATCTTTTTTAGGACATTCACGTCTGAAATGACCAGGTTGACCACAATGGAAGCATGTTCCGGCACCAGGACTGCCCCCTTTTGCCATCCGAAGGACAGCAGCTGCAAGACCTGCATTAGTTAAAGGTCCTCCAATCTCTCTACACACTTTCATCCATGCTTCTATGCCCTTATTTTTATAAGGAGTGATTGCTGTTTTACATTCCTTAGTGCACTGCTCAAAAACCAATTGCTTGATAAGGGGCATGGCTCTATCAGGATCCCCAAAAATCTTTCCAGCGGCATCCACCATCCTTGCTACAAAATCTGAAAAGGGTTCTGTAGGGCCTTGTAGAATCTTGGTCAAATTACCAGACACCTCTCCTCTATTTGGAAGCGACTTCCATGCCCGAATGCAAATGTTGTTAATTTGATCATATGCCTCAAGAGGAAATCCTGTCTGTTGATTTGCAAATCTACCCTGCCCTAAGAGCATATCCTTGTCCCAATGGGGATGTCCCGCCGCATGGTTTTGGGCGGCCTGCTCTATTGCGCCCTCTAGCACGAATGCTCTCCAGTCCAGATATTTACCCGGGGAAACGCAAGCCCGAACAAGGCTAGCCCAATCAGAGGGAGTCATACAGTATCTAGATAGATTCTCCACCTGAGTCAGTGTGAAGGCGGCATCCACCCCATAAGTGCGCACAGACTCCGCCAGGGTCTTTACAATTTTAAAATCTAAGGGTTCATGGACTCTTCCCCTGTTGTCATCCTGAAAAACTGGATAAGCAAGACCCATCTCAGCGTGAACAGCCCTCCATGTTTGGGCATGGAAAGCTCTTCCCGAAGTGCCCCCACCATACGGCGGTGGATCCGGGGGATCGTTTTTCCTGAGCTCCTGTTTCTTTTTGTTCCCTTCTTCTGTAGCTAAACTCCCTAGCTGACAAGACAGCCTCCCGAGCTCTTCCTCCTCATCCTCCTCCTCCTCTGACCCACTTTCGCATGGGGGTGTACGCAGCGTACTGAGATCTGGATACAACCGTCTCCTCCCCCGTGTCATGCTCCGCACACTCCCCTCTTCCCGAGTCACTTCACTTTCTGCCGTCTCCGACTTTTCCTCATGTAATCGCTCTAAAACCTCCTGTCCTTTAGCAAGTGCTTCCTGGCATCTGCCATCCGTAAGGCAACCACGGACCATTTTCCAAAGGGGTATCACCCCACCCTCTAACATGCCGTGCTCAGATGCAAAATCAAGATCTTTGCCTAATTTATCCCAACTAGGCACAGTAAGGCTGCCCGAAAATGCAAACCACGGTGCAGCGATATCTACCTTTTGTAAAAATCTCTGTAGTGTACTATGCTTCACTTCCAGTCCCTTGGAACGTAACAGGCCGTCTAGGGCCAGAAGAAGCGGACTTGAAGATGCGGCACCCATGACACAACGACAAAAAAAATACAGACAACAGAAACACACTGACACAGCGAAAGAAACACAGAAGACGAAAGCGAAAGTAGAAACAAAAGTACACGGCGCAGCTGCAATAAAATGCAAGGCTTCCTCTTTCATTACAGACAGAGGAGCTGCCCCGCTTTAGTCGCGGATCCCACTTACCTAGGGACTAACCCCGCTTTAATCGCGGATCCCCCTTACCTGGGGACTGACCCCGCTTTGATCGCGGATCCCACTTACCTGGGGACTAACCGGTGCACCACCCCTGACTACTGAGAGTTCTGATTTCCCGGGTTTCGGCACCACTTGTCGCGACCCCTTGCCCGCAAGGAAGACGCAACTCCGAAATCTTCTCTCAGTAGTTTATTCAGGTCCCTTGATATTTATTATTCTTTCTTCTTCTTCTTCCCGGATGCCCTCCCAGCCTTAATAAAGCATCCCAAGCCCCAATGCAAAGCTGCCGCGTGGAACTTTCTCACAGGGTGGTGAAAAATCATGTGCCAACTCTCTCAGATAAGGAGTTGTTTGTCACATACCACAGCGGAGCCAGCGCCATCTCGTAATGGCGACCATAGTCTGCAGAAACGGCAGAAGCGGCTCACCACAATGAACAACTTGTGTAGATTGATACAGCAGGAGTGGGAGCCATTTATTGTAGGACAGGAGGGGTATATATACATTCCACACAGCTTATCTTAATTAGCATAAACTAGATACAGCAGTCAACCAATAAGAAATCTCCACACTTAATGGCTCGCTGGCACCACCTCACAAACCACTCCCTCTGGCAAAATGCCAGGCGCCATCCTGACTTGTTTACAGACCTTAACATTGGTGACATTCCCTCAGTCTATACTCATCTTTCATGATCTTGACAGCACTGAGGAACAAGTGTTTTGTAGAACTGTGGGTTTCCTTGTGTTTTCTCAAGATCAGAGGGAGGCTCTGCAGTTTTGGCAATACCACAGAAATGGTGCTGGATCCTTCTCAGCTCACAATATCAAGAGGCTCATGTCATCAACATGTTTGATTACTGGTGGTGATGACCTTGATCACTTAGTTAAGTTGATGTCTAAAGGGTCTATCCACTATAAAGTTACTATATTTTTCTTTTGAATTAATAAATATCTTGGGGAAAATACTTTGATATATATGTGCAACTATTCATAACTTTATACTTTAATTTACACATATATCTTTTTAAAAATTTCTTTGTTTAGTTGTAGATAATTGTTATACCTTTATTTATTTTATGTGGTGCTGAGGATTGCACACAGTGCCTTACACATGCAAGGCAAGTGCTCCATCACTGAGCCACCACTCCAGTCTGACACAAGTATATCTTTATCATACAATATAGTAATTTGACACATATATTGATAATAATGGTGTAATTATCATTTTGCCTCCTCAAATACTTATCATTTCTCATTTTGTTTATCACATTTACTTTCTTCTAGTAATTTTGAATCATATCATATATTGTTGTATATATATATAGAATAGAACACAAGAACTAGTTAATCCTACCAGTGTTTGTGCCCATTTTAAAATTTGCCTACAACTAAAGATTCCAAATGTTCAGCACGTTTTTTTAAATATTCATAAAATGTCAAATTATTTAAACATCATGAAAATGATGCCTGTAATCCCAGAAGCTTGGGAGGCTGAGGCAGGAGGATCATAATTCAAATCCAGCCTCAGCCACTTAGAAATGTCCTAAGAAAATTAGGGAGATTCTGTCTCAAAATAAAAAAAAAATGATAAAAGGGCTAGGGATGTGGCTCAGTGATTAAGTGCCCCTGGGTTTCATTGCAGGCGCAAAGAAAATAAATAAATAGAATAAATAAAAAAAGTAAGCTGCTTATCCACAGAAAAACATGGATGAATCAAAACACCATTTTAAACAAAAATGTATACATCAAAGTGTATATCATGAGAGACTGGGATTTTGCCTCAGTGGTAGAGTGATCACCTAGCACATGTGAGGCACTGGGTTAAAACCTCAGTGTCACATATAAATTAAATAAAGGTATTGTGTCCACCTACATCTAGAAAATAAACATTTAGAAAATAAATATTTTTAAAAGTGTATATCATGATTTTTTTTCAGTTAAAATGTTTCATTAGTGATTAAATTTATACTTTGATCAAAATCAAAGCAAAGTTGCATATGGTCAATGCAGTTGAAAATTGTACTAGATTTTTTTTTTTCATTAGTGAATATGACTCTCATGGTGAGGGTGTTGAATCCTGCAGAAGAGGAACAGTTACTGGTTTGGTTTGGTTCCAGATAAATTTTGGGATGATCCCCTGGTTTATGTTGTAGCTAGTGGATCCATGGTTACTTTGCAGAATCCTGTGGTGAATAGATGCCTTGGAGGACCTAAAATTCTCTGTGGAGATTGAATTTAGTCTAAAATATTACAAGCTTAGTGAGTTTAAACTGAATTTATTTTCTCCCAATAATCTGAGACAACAACTCAGTTGTTACAACCTCCATAGAAGATGTAGGTAGGCCTACCTATCATCAATTTATTGGTATTTTTTTCTCACTCAGCATAGCTCCATCAGTTGACTTGTAGGTATGATGTGAAAAGCAGCATGAAGAAAAGTAAAACCTTCTGCATAGATTAAAAGAAAAAAAAAAAAGGAACTCATGGACAAGCTGATTCCTGCTTAAAATAGTATGAAGGAACTGTCATTCTTAGAAAATGGCAGGATACAGAAAGTTCTTTTCATTATCTCCACCCTAATAAATGCTTAAAGAAAAGCAAAGGTCACCCAGTCATTTCTAATGGAAGAATAACCTTCTCTGGTACAAAGACTAAGTGAGTAAATATCCAAATATGGAAGATGTGGTGATGGAAATGCTAAACATACTGACATTCATTAGAGGTCAGGAGAGTCACATTACAAGGATTTTTTTTTTTTTGAACCTTCAAAAAAAGACGAAGGCTATGTACTGATGTTTATGTGGGCTCTTTCTCGTCCAGCAAGGGGTTTCACGGAAAATTGTAGAAGAGACTGTGTCTGTGAAGTCACTAATCAAGACCTCTGGACATCAAGCAGGAAGCAGGTCTCATTTTATTGTGAAGTTACCATGCATATATACTCAGGCAGTAGCTTAGCAGATTACAGGCAGCCACCAATGCAATTTCTGCAGTGACCAATCAAGGAGTGAGCAATGGAGCAAGAGCAGGGAATTCAACACATAGCCTCATGCCCAGGGCTGTGCCTAAGGTGTAAGTAGTTTGCTGTTCACACAACCTAGCATGGGATAGTGTGTTGCCACTCAGGCACTCTTAATGTATGCCATGAATGCAGTATTCCATGAACTTGTCTCTAAGACATCATTGTGGCCTTGCCTCTCTAAGATTTCTTGAGGTTCAAGGTTGTGCCATACTTCTGGTCTCTTTCAGATGAGATCATTGTGGTCAGGTGATGCAGGGGTGCATCAACCTCATGACAGGAGTTTTGCTACCTTTACATGGGGACACAGCAGCAAGTCTGCTTATAAATAATTGATGCTTGAAGTCTCCTTGGACTTGCATTCTTTAACAGAGAGCATTAAATTATCACTTTCTGGCAGTAAAATCTCATCTATCAGCAATAAGATAAATATGGTGTATTAAAGATTAAACACTTTCATTCAAAATTAAATTTAATCAAACTATGTTAAAGATAGCATTTTGTAATTATTAGTTTTATTAGATGTATTATTTGGTAATTTATGATATATATTCCCCCCTGTGACAGAACAGCTAGTTCAATGACCTTGTGGGCCTTCTTTGCCTCAGGAGAATCCAAGTTGGGTGCAGCTCTGACTTGAGAGCATGTCAGCAGGAGGAAATCTCCTGTCTGTTCTTGAAGTCTATGAAGGGTCTTTGCCACAGCTTCATTAGAATTTTATGTTATAATCTAGCAAAGAAGTGCTCACATTCTGTACTGTTCCCAAGTGGGTTGCTCTTTACTTCCTCAAAAATATTTCAGAAAATATTCTTTTAAAAAACTGTTTATCATTGAGGGGTTTATTGGGCAGAAGCCATATGGAGATGTGATAGTTTTTAAAAATTCAAGGTCTTTTTTAGAGAGAAATCTCCACATAAATGTAGAGGGCTTTATGTTATTGTTATTGTTGTTGTTGGTGGTGGTTTGTGTCTTATTTCAGCAGCATCCCCAGCTTATAACCAAGTGGCCTTGAGTCATGTTCTACTAGGACCTGTTATAAAAACACCCCAATGTCCTAGATGTTGGAGTCTGCTGGAGCAGTGGTTTTCTAAGTGTGGTACCAATGACAGCAGCTTCATACTCATAGGATGGCTATGAATTTCCATGCACAAGAATTATCTGGAGTGGCGGGGGTATTGGTTTCTTGATTGGCTAGTTTCCTCATTAGCCTAGAAGGTAAGAGGGATTCTGACAAAAGGACACCATAAGAGTCACTGGCCTTTACCAGAATGGGAGGGGGCCTTCCAGGGAGGTGCTTGAAATCCTGTGATTGGAAGAGGCCAGGTAAAACCTGGTGGATGCTCTAGAACAGAATTCATAAAAGTAGCACCTGATAGCTGTATCCACACCACTCTATTTTATTTATTTATTTATTCTTTTTAACAAAAATTTATATTGGAACACAGTTAGCAAGGTATTTGTTGAAAGGTACTAGATTTGAACTCTCAATAGGTCATATTATCCATAATATTTGCTCCTGGTGATTTATAGAACATCATCATTCAATAATTTTTGCTATTATGGAAATGTTCTGTGTCTATCCTGCCTAATACAGTAGCTTCAAGCACATGATATTTTGGCATATAGATCCTGTGACAAAAAAAAAAAAAAAAAAAAACTGAGTTTGTCAATTTGATGGATTACATGGCCAATGGCCACAACATTGGGGAGCACCATTATAGGACACCAAGGCAGAAAATGGAAGCATTTCCTCTAAAAACTGGAAAAAGACAGGGATGCCCATTTCCACCACTTCTATTTAACATAATTCTTGAAACACTGGCCAGACCAATTAGACAAATAAAATAAAGTAAAGGGATATGGATAGGTAAAGAAGAACTCAAATTAAGACTATTTGCTGACAATATAATTCTATACCTAAAAGACTCAACATATTCCATCAGAAAACTGCTAGAACTAGTAAATGAAGTCAGTAAAGTAGCAGGATACAAAATCAACACCCATAAATCAAAGGAATTTCTGAATATCAATAAAAAATCCTCTGCAAAGGAAATGAGAAAAACTACTAATTTAGAATAGTATAAAAATTATAAAATCCTTGGGAATCAACCTAACAATAGCTGAAAGATCTCTACAATGAAAACTACAGAACCCTGAGAAAAAAAAGATCAAAGAAGACATGAGAATATGGAAAGATCTAATTTTTTTTCTTGAATAGGCAGAATTAATATTGTCAAAATGAACACACTACCAAAAGCACTGTACAGATTTAATGTAATTTCAATCAAAATTCCAATGACATTCCTCAGAGAAATAGAAAAAGCAGTCATGAAATTTATCTGACAAAATAAGAGACCCAGGATAGCTAAAGCAATTTTTAGCAAGAAGAGTGAAGTAGGTGGCATCACTATACTAGACCTTAAACTATGCTACAGATCAATAATAACAAAAAACAGTATGGTATTGGCAACAAAATAGACTTGTAGACTAATGATATAGAATAGATAACACAGAGACCAATGCCCATAATTAGAGCTATCTTATATTTGACAAAAAGCATAAAAAATGTACATTGGAGAAAACGATATCCTCTTCAAAAAATAATGATGGGAAAATTGGAAATTTATATACAATAAAATAAAATTAAACCCCTATCTCTCACCATGCAAAATCTCAACCCAAATTGAATCAAGGACCTAGAAATTGAACCAGAGACACTGTGTATATTAAAAGAAAAAATAGGCCCAAATCTATCTGGTTAGTGCCTGACTTTCTTAATAAGACTTCAGAGCACTATGATTTATATTAAGCAACAATAAATACTATGGATTTCAATTAAAAATGTTCTTTTCAGCAAAAGAAACAATTGGTTAAGTAAATAGGGAGCCTACTAATTGGGAACAAATTCTTACCACATGCACATCAGATATAGAACTAATTTATAGAATATATAAAGAACTCAAAAATCTGCAAACCAAAACAACAAATAACCCAATCAATATATGAGCCAAATAACTGAACAGACAATTCTCAGGAGATGATATCCAATCAATTGACACACATATAAAAAATTGCTCAACATGTCTAACAATTTGATAAATGCAAATCAAAACTACTCTGATTTCATCTTACTCCAGTCATTTAAGAATAAAAACAACAATAATTGTTGGTGAGGGTGTGGTAAAAGGCACACTCATACAATGCTGGTGGGACTTCAAATTGGTGCAGCCAATCTGGAAAGCAGTATGGAGATTCCTTGAAAAAATTGGAATGGAACCATTTGACAGAGCAATCCCACTCCTTGTTCTTACACAAAAGACTTAAAAACAGCATACTACATGGACACTGTCACATCAATATTTATAGCAGCACATTTCACAATAGCTAAACTGTGTAGCCATAATAGATGTCCTTCAGTAGATAAATGGAAAAAAATGTGGCATATGTACACAATGGAATATTACTCGCCATTAAAGGGAATAAAATCATGATTTTTGCAGAAAAAAATGATGGAGCTGAAGAATATAATGCTAAGTAAAATTTACAAATCACCCCAAAACAAACACCAAATGATTTCTCTGTAAGGATGCTAATTCATAGCATTATGTGGGAGGGAACAGAATGGAAGGATTACATAAACTTCAGATAAGGAAAAGGATAAAAGGGGAGAGAGGGGAAGGAAGGGGGCATGGAGGTAAAAAAGACAGTGGAATGTAATTATTATCATCACCCTAAGTACATGTATGAAGCCACACAAGATATAATTCTACTTTGTGTACAACCAGAGATATGAAAAATTGTGCTCAATACATGTAATAAATGAAGGAAGTTGAGTTGATATTCTACTTTTGCTAAAATTTAGAAGATGCATAACATGAAGGGGATAATGATAGGTGCTTAGTCCATGTTGACTGGGTGACAGATGAGGTAATGGGTTTGGTTTGCTGTAGAGTTCAGCTTATTGCAACAAGAATGTATGCATGCTGAGAGGCTGGCACAGTATCATTCTGAGACTATGTGTTTTGCTAGTTTGAAAAAAGGGGGGAAAAGAGGTTATATAGAGCATAAGGCAAGCATAAATACATGTAATATGAATTGTAATGCATTATGTTGTCATATTTAAAAAAATAATTTAAAAAATGAATACATAAAAAAATAATAACATAAATATTAGGTCATTAAGTGGTGTCATAAATTAAGCAATCCCCAACATCTTATTCATACATAAAGGTTTACTTAAAAATTTAATAATTCATTTTAAAAGAAAATTAAAACACTACCTTCAAAGATAATAACATTTGACAGAAGTAGATTTTGGTGGTTGAGTTGTTTTTTTTTTTTTTTTTTTTGCATTGATAATATGACTGACTTTGAACATGCAAGTGTTGTCTAGTGAAAGCACTGAGCCTTTACAGGTACTTTCCGTTTGTTAAAAAGTTATTGATAGTGAGTGGGGGATGGGTAGAAACTATGGTGTTTGCAGTGAACTTGCCTTGATGGATGGCACCCTTACTATCTCAGGGCAGACTGTAATTAAAGAATGATGGAAGATTCATAAAGGGAGGTGTGATTAGTGTAGGAATATGCACTGGCATTTATACCATAGAAGGTGTAGTATTGGTTTGCAGGTGGAGTCAAGAGAGAGACAGTTAACTAAGGGCAATATGGAAAAGTACAGGTACAGAGTCTAGCAATTTTTAGGTGGCTTGGTCTTCTACAGAAAAGCCTCCCCTCCACACAGGAACATAGGACAATTCCCTTTGCCTAGTTCCCTACACAGAGGTCTGGTGTGTTTCCTGCTCTGAGAAACCTCACACATATACTTGCCTTGTGCTATATATAACCTCTTTTTTCCCATTTCTGCAAACTAGCAAAGCACATATTCTCAGAGTGATACTGTGCCAGTCTCTCAGCACCCACACATACTTATTGCAATAAGCTGAACTCTATAGCAAACTCTACCCATTACCTCATCTGCCACCTAGTCAACATGGACCCAAGCACTTCTCATTATCCCCTTTATTTTCTGCATCTTCTAAATTATACCAAAGTGGGAAATCAACTCAACTTCACAATGGCAAACAGAAATTTGATGGTTCTCCTATAGCACATCCCTGAAAACACAGGGTGTAGAGACTCTTTTCATTCTTCCCCCTGTCAAATCCAAAGAGCATTGTATTATCTCTATACCCTCATCCCCTCCAAATAAAACCAAGGCCTACAAATCTCAAGACATAGAGGACACTAACTAGGCTTTCTGTCAAAAATAATAAGGAAATGAATAAATAAATTAGAAAAACCAGTATGGCATGCTACCAGTTTATTGCTCATCACAACTGCTTTCAAGAGAAAACATTCTAAGGTTTTGAAGTAATGGTGAAGATGGTGTTTGTAGCTCTGCATAGAGCACAGGTCCATAACTGAGAGGCTCAGTGTGGCCATTGGTTTCTCATAAACACAAGGTTTGGAGTGTCCAATTTATTTTAACAGAGTTTTTATCTTTTTTTTTTTAGTTAAATCCAATGTGGATTGCTTTGCGACATAAGAAAATATTAAAGGGTAACTCTTACATTTGTAATGTAGTAGTTGTCAACTAAGTGAAAGTTTGCTTTAATAGCTAAAATGTTCTAATAGCTTCATTTAGGTACACTTAAAATTATGCACACACATTTATCCTATGTATGAGTGTGTTTTGATGTAAGTATACCCCATGGATCAATTTCCACATTCTCAGGAATACTTCTTCTTCTGCTGTCCTTGTACATTAAATTCATATCATCAAGAACTTATATAAATCAAACTACTCAATACCGTTTTTGGTGTCTAACTTATTTCATTTAGTGTAATTATTTTGATACTTATCCATGTTCTGAGTGTTTCATTAGTGTCATTAAGTCCTTACTTGTTAGAATTCAATATTTTTTATCCAAATGCTTCAAATGAGAATATTCAAAGAGATTTAGATATAATAACTTTATTTTAAGAGTCAGAGAGGGGGCTGGGGATGTGGCTCAAGCGGTAGCGCGCTCGCCTGGCATGCGTGTGGCCCAGGTTCTATCCTCAGCACCACGTACAAACAATGATGTTGTGTCTGCCAATAACTAAAAAATAAATATTAAAAAATTCTCTCTCTCTCTCTCTCTCTTTAAAAAAAAAAGAAATTGTCTGGAAGATATGAAAGATGCTCATATATTAACATGTTTTGGGAGGAAGCTTTGTCAATAAAGAGACAAATGTTTAAAAAAAAAAGAGTCAGAGAGACAGAAATATCTTGTGGATGGCATTGTAATTTTCAAAAATTTATAATTTGCCGATAGTTTTTATATGGTGTGAAGGTAATTTCATAAAATAATTTAATGCACCTGTGTTTTGACTGTGACCCCGTCACATAGGTCTGTTGTAGAATTTTCCACATGCAGCATCATGTCACCTCTCATACCTCTCATAATAATTCAAATTTCTGAGAATTTTTTATTTTTAGATTTGCAATGTTTATCTTTTAGAACAAGGTTTATCATTTAACTTTCATTAGCATTTGGATCATTTCCAATCGATGTCTGCTCTGTAATTTACAAGTAGCTCTGCATGAAATAATGATCTAATATTTCAGTTATAAAATTTTTGTGAAATATTTCAGTCTTAATTTATGTATTCATTTAAATTTTAAAGTATGTGTTCAGTTGTTTTACTTTAAATGCTCCAAGATGTAATTCATGAGCTCTTTACTCTGGCCTAATATCTATGTTTATATCTAACCCTTGTTTGATGTTGTAAATCTTGACATGTTCTCCTGATAATGTTCTAGGTCTATATTGAAAATGATGTCTGGGTGCGGTGACCATCACCCAGTGCTTTAATTAATTCTGCTGTGAAAAATTGTCTGTGGGAAATCCACCTGAAATTGCCAATTCAGTTATTTTTTTTTCATTTTAAGGCTTGTCTGAAAAACAACAACAACAACACAAAAACAAACTAACAAACAAAAAAAACTCTTGCAACCATAGTTGCTCATATGTAATATGTTAAAATGTGAATGAAATAATGTATTTTAACTAGGTAAATGTATTAAAATTTTAAAACAATAAAATTAATTACTATTATTTAATTATTAATAAAATTAATCATTATGCTCTAATAATAATATTAGAGCATATCAAATCAAAATTCCTAATAAAAGTTAATAATAATTTTTAATTTTATGGATTTGTTTAAAATGTGACTATTAGTTTTGAATGCTCAGTCCCCTACATTAAAACAATTATAATTTCTACAGTAAAAATTCACAAGTCACAGATATCTGAATGGTGATATCATTGTACGGTTTTGAAATGGGGATTGCCATGATACATTTATCACTCTTTGTGACATAATCGCTGTCTCATGTCATTGCATGATTAAAAGTCTAACAAAAAGAGATTAAAAAAGTTGAGACATGTCCAGATGATTGGTTAGAAATGAGAAAACTTGGTACCTAAAATAAATAAATAAATAAATTGTCTTCAGTGAATCATTGGGATATCTGAATTTCATGACAGTTCTTATCCTTCTGTTCAGAGAGTAGTAACCCTAATTTTTTAACAGATAAATCTTGTTCCTTACAGGACCAAATACAGCTCACCCATGACATATGATTATAAAGTGTTTCTTCCATTCAATTTGTCACTAACATGTTATAATTTATGAAGTGTCAAAAAGAGATATATAATATCAAGACATATATGTGTGCATATCTATGAGGCTTGCATGGAGGATATCCCTGTTCATTTTACATTTTTTTTCAGGTTTTTTTTTTTTTATCTAGGAAAAGTTTAGATAAGAAACATCCAAGTGATAGCACAAGCAGCTCAATAGAAAGTGTCTAGTCTGCTGAGAAGTCTTGATCTAGTTTTGAGAGACATTTGCAAGTTTCATAACTTTAATATAAAGCCTGTTTTTAGATATCTGGTTGCTTGTCTGTGGCATCTGAAAATGGAATGTATGTATTAACAAAATGATTTTTAAAAATATAAATACATTTTGTTGTTTTCATTTGCATGATAGTTAGTTTACCATTTGGAGAATTTATGGATTGAACACAGGGACACTTTACCACTGGGTCACATCCACCAAATTTTATTTATTTATTTATTTTAATTTTCAGAAAAGGTTATCACAAAGTTGCGTGGGGTTTTGCTAAGTTTCTAAGCCTGGTTTTTTTTTTTTTTTTTTTTTTTTTAATAATCCTCTTCCCTTTGCCTCTCAAGCTGGTGGTATGACAGGCATGCTCCTGGGATTTTAGCAATTTTGGTGGGGTGGGTCGTAGAGATTAAACTCAGAGGCACATTCCCAGCCCTATTTTGTATTTCATTTATGACAGTTTCAATGAGTTGCATAGTGTCTTGCCATTGCTGATGCTTGCTTTGAACTTGTGATCCTCCTTGTTTTAGCTCCAAAGCCACTGAGATTGCAGGCATGCACCACCATGACTACCCAGTTTACCAATTTTTTAAAACAAATACTACCTTAGAATTTTTTCCAATGTAGAATTCATTATTTATAATTTAATCTTGGCACAACCACCAAAAATTCATGAATCTTAAGAATAGTATATAATTACATAGTAAAAAGTTATTTTTTTAAGCTAACAAAAAGTATATACACTGATCGAAATATATCCTCTACTTTTGTAAGACAAAGAATCATAATTCTGACAGAACTCTGGAATTTTTTTGTGCTGGTCTAAGTGTAAACCAAAACTCTCCTGAGAAGTCAGTGTTATTAAATATTTGTTAAGAAATAAATAGTCTCATTTTCTTTTGATGTGTGTCATGGAGTATTTTTTATAGAATTTTATTTATTTATATGTAGTGCAAAAAATCAAACCCATTTCCTCACATATGCTACGTGAGTGATATTCCTCTGAGCCACAACTCCAGCCCCTTCATGGAATTGTTTATAAAAGATGTAAAGTTAAAATATTATTGTCTGAGTAAAGATCAGTCAGTAATTTTAACATTTAGTATTTAGTTGTAGGTGGACACAATACATTTATTTATTTATTTTTGTATGGAGCTGAACATTGAACTGTGTTCCTCATACATGCTAGGTGAGTGCTCTTTCTCTGAGCCAAAACCCCAACTCCAAGTATAGTTAAAGTAACCTTTAGCCCTCTGATTTTTGGTATAAAGAATATAAGAAATGACATAATCTAAATTTTGTCATTTTGTAGTCAAGAAATGAGGGACTCAGAGAAATAACTGTATTATTTTGAGTTGCATATCACATTAGTGGAAGATTAAGTTCAAATACAAATAAATAATAGGACCAAAAATAAAACAACATTCTTTCTATAAATTAATTATGTTCTCTTCCATATGATTCTAGCTAGAAGATGTGACTTTAATCAGCATCTTACCCTTTTTGTACATCTGAAAAAAGTACTATCTAGTCACTATGCACACAAATAATCATTTACATTAGGATTCAATGAAACATTATATTATATAAGCACTTTTACAGAGGAGTATTCATCACCCTTCTTTGATTCATTCTCATGCTTTATAGGTATTACTTTCAAAGGTTTCCTTACCATGAGGTTGTTTAGATACTTGTGAGGCATCAATTTCATGGGTGTCTCTTACCCCTATAAAATTATGTGCCAGATATAGCTGGAAAGTTCTCAAAAATCAATTCCTCAAAGTAAAAATGTATTTTTATTCTATTGTTTCTCTCATTATTTTTTTCTTATCTTTCTTGGAAGATGCTTACTTTTCTCCATAAGATAGTGCTGGTGCTACCTTAATTCACAATTTATTATTTATCCAAATAAAAATGTCAGATTGTTTTAACTTTTTTATAGATTTTTTCTTCACATTTTATACCATTTATAGATATCTGTTGAACACTTTTCAAGTTCTTCATGAACATGAACACCAAGGAGTCAAAATGAGAAACTGTGTATTAAGGACTATCTAATTTAAGATCTTGGATCTGCTAACAATGGTGTCAACTTGTGAAAAGGAGAATATCTGAAACTGCTGAGTCCAGCAATGAATAGCATGAGAGGATAGCAGGCATGTGATGTCAAAGAAAAAAGCAGGTAAGAATCTTGTGAAACTAACAAGGTAGGAGAGGCAGAAGGATCATAAGTTGAAACTCAGCCTCAGCAAAAGGGAGGCGCTAAGCAACTCACTGAAAGCCTATATCTAAATAAAATGCAAATGAAGGCTGGCAATGTTGCTCAGGAGTTCAGTGCCCTGGAGTTCAATACCATATAATAATAATAATAATAATAATAATAATAATAATAATAATAATAATAACAACAACAACAACAACAACAATAATATAATATTCAAAATAAACTAATCTCCAGTAATGGCCATTAATGTGTCAGTGGTGTCAAATTCTTGATCTTTGATAGACAAATAAAATTTCATGCATGCTTTGGTAAATCTGAGATAAAACAGTCATACAAAAATTATATCAGTTCTTGTAATTTATAGTATGTGTATAAAAATGCCTCATTAAAAGACAGGCATACACTCTAAAAAATGCACTCAAAATGACTTTGCTATTTTTGCAAATATCATACTGTATACTGACATTTAGATTGTATACTACTACAATCTTAGGCAATATATTGTAGCTGTTGTTGTATATAAATTCCATCACTGACTAAAAGATCACTATGCAACACATTATTTTATGTTATAAACTTAGAGAGATCAGTGTACCAAAAAGATAATTTTATTTTTTTTTAGTTGTTAGTGGACACAATATCATTTTTTTATTATTATTATTTTATTTTAATGTGGTGCTGAGGATCAAACCCAATGCCTCTCATGTACTAAGTGAGCACCCTACTATTGAGCCATAATCCCATCCCTAAAACAGAATCTTTAAAAAAAAATCTTTACAATTAGACAATGAAAAATGAAAGTTTCCACTGCTGAGGAGTAGAAAATTGCCATCCTTTCTAAATAAAGTTCCATATCTATGGGGTATCTGTGTCACACACACACACACACACACACACACACACACACACACACACAAAGTGATTTTAATCTTGCTTAGTGCAACATAATAAGTCTTTCAAAGATAGTCAATATGTAACTATAAAACATTCAATAGTTACTATAAGAAAAAGTAAGTTTTATTGTGAATGTGTTGGTGCTGCTCATAATATCAACTGCTTAAGAAGTTATGACAAAACCAATCCCCAAAAAACAAATGCTGAATGTTTTATTTAATACAAGGAGACTGATTCATAGTGGTGTAGGGAGGGGCATGAGAGGGATAGACAAACTTTAGATAGGGTAGCAGGGTAGGGGAGAAGAGAGGTGGCAGAGGGTTTGCAATTATGGTGGAATCTGATGAAAACCATTATCTAAAGTACATTTATGAAGACACAAAATGATGTGAATATATTTTGTATACAGCAAGAGATATAAGAATGTGCCCTACATGTGTAATAAAAATTATAATGCATTCCACTGTCTCATATAAATAATAACAATAATAATAATAATAACAATAATAAAAGAAATTTCACAGAGATTATTAACAACTTATTGAGACTCTGTCTCATATAATATTAAGACTAGAGTCTAGTTTTGAATGGAAAGGCACCCTTGATTTCAGTCATAAGAACCACACAGCAATGGGAAACTTATTTCTTTTCAAAGTTGCACAAAACAAAATGTTAAACAAATTAATAAATTGGGCATTAAAATAATCAATAAATGAAGTTATACCATTAAATGGTACAAAGTAACAGGTAAGATAAATTGCCTGATACATGAATAAATACATTCAGGAAGAAAAAGACAAGGACATCAAGAGAAGAACAGTCAAGTAACTTGAATATTCTCTTTATACAGGTGATATCTAAGGGTTAAGTACTCATAAAAAATAAAATATAACCAAATACATAAAATTAAACAGTATTCATGAAGATGTGGAGTGAAAATTCACATGAACTACAGATTAATTATAAGTGGCTATCTTTTTGTAAAAAAAATGTGTGCCTATTGAAAGACATGACACTTCCCCACCAGTAACATTAACTTATAAATATGACTGCTCTTAAAAACCACAATAATATATAAAAGAAGAGCTGCATGGTCCATACAGTTGAAATCTCTAAGGTGAAAGAAAATATAATGTGCACATAAGAAATGTAAAAATAATAAAGTGTGAGTAAAGTGGTTTCTACTGTCAAGACACATTTTTGCCACACTACATTCAGCCTAACAAACAGTAAAAAACACCACATCAGTATTATATAAAGGTCACATTTGGATACTACTTCACACATTGCATATACATTTTAAAGGGGCATATGTAGAATTTACTGGTAAATAAAAACTTGAATTAGGACATAAAAAACCCAATTACACACATGTGTTTAGATACTACACATCATTACAAAGAAAACAATTTTCCTTGAATTAAATCTGTAACATTTTCATCAATATTTTAGCATGTAGGACTGGGGTTATGGTAGAGTGCTTACCTAGCACATGTGAGGCACTGGGTTCAATCATCAGCATCACCTAAAAGTAAATAAATAAAATAAAGTTATTATGATTACAACTAAGAAAAAAAACATTAACAAAGAAATTTCAGCATGCTTCTCTATTAAAAGAAAGAGACTAAAGAAAAAAAATAACATGGAATGAAAAGTATATATGAAATACCTCCAAAACCTATGCTTCAGAGAATCAAATGAACTATTAGTATCATTAAGAGACATTGATGTATATAATAAATGTATAATACAATACTGAAGTCCAAGGAGTCATAGTATGAACCAAACACAAAGATGAATCCATATGCATGTAATTTCTTGTATTTTTAAGATAAATAAAATGGTCTAAGCCTATCCATATCAAAAATAACACTAGAAGTAAATGGATAATACAATACAATCTAAAGTTAGATGGGTCACATTTTCCTGAGCGTTTGTTTGCAGAATATGTAAGGTACTGGGTTCAAACTCATCACAAAGAGCAGATATTAAGGAGAGATCAAGTTGGAAGTTGTTTTAGTTGCCTTTTTCAACAATGTGACCAGAGAAATTGTAGAGGAATAAAAGTTTATTTGCAGGCTTAGGGTTTCAAAAGTCTTAGCCTATAGAATACTGCTCCATTTCTCAGGGCTCAAGGTGAGGCAGAACATTATGGCAAAAGGGTGTGGTAGAGGGAATCAACTGACATAGTGATAACAGTAAAGAGACAGATTCATTTTTGGGAGAATATACAAATTTAGATTCCAAAGCTCTATCCCCAATTCTCACTTTTTTCAGCCACACACTATCAATTCAGTTACCACATAGTTAATCCATTCAGGGATTAATTCACTGATGACTTTAAAGCTATGACCCAATCATTTCTCCTCCAAACCTTCCTGCATTGTCTCACATATGAGTTTTTGGGGAACACGTCACAGCTGGACCATAACAGAAATATAGCACAATAGAAGGTTTTTAACCCACCCTTTCTTTACTGATATATTAATACACATTTACTCATGTTATGTGTGTTACTTTGACAAAGTCATAAATGAGTTCTGAGATTTACATACATTGGACAAGTGAAAGAATATCTACAATCAAATGAGTAGAAAAAGCTAGGCTACACGTGGGCATTTGAGTTGTTTACTGAAGTGCCACATATTTGAGAAATATTCCTACAAGTTTGAAGGCACCTTAAATAAGGGGAGATTGAGATAATATATAAACTGACTTTAAAATTTTCTGTGATTTTTATCTTAACTTATCCACTGGTTAAAGAAGGAGTGAAATATAAGTGTGAAAATTACAAAGTGGTTTTCTTCTATGACCAAGTAAGTCTTTTGATTTGTTTCACAACCTTAAGTCAGGGCAGAGAAATTACATCTCAAAGGTGTCAGTTTGTCCCAAAAAGAGATTTACCAGTGGTTTTACTAACTTCTCTTGTTGGAGGAATTACTTCACTCTTGATTCAATAAAGGGTACAAAAGGGGAAAATTAATCAATCTCCTGATAGACTCAGTAAGATTTGAGCACTTTCTGAGCCCTGACCTACCCTTGTTTACCCCAGTAATAATTCCAGGCCTACCAGTAGGTTTTCAGAATAAGTTTCTCCATGCACTGAATGTCTAACATTAGCAACTTCTGTTCAAGGGAGTGTATCTTAAACTTTCAATTGCTAAAAGCAATAGAGACGAGCATGGGCAAATCTTTATATATTTCAAGCCATTGGATTTGCATTGTTTGTAACACTTCCAAAGACAAAAATTTTCAGCAGTAGTGTTAACAAAGTTTACAAATCGCAGATTCTTGTTTCATTTCATCACAGAAAATATATACAGGACACTCTTCCTCTGGCTACTTGAAAGCCTGGAATCTAACACACTTGCATCAGTAATTTAAAGTATAAGTCAAATAAAAAATATCCTGCACTTTGTGCAGTGTTGTCAGAATGCCTATGCTTAAAATCTCAAAGACTGGGGATGGAGTTCTGGCTTAGTTGTAGAGTGCTTGCACAGCACATCGGAGGCACTATATTTAAGAATCAGTACCACATAAAAATGAACAAATAAAATAAAAGTAATTTGTCTATCTATGACTAACAAAATGTAAATAAAATATTTAGAAGTAAAATATAAAAATCTGAAAGATAATAGGTACTCCAGAGCATACAAGCATCATATAAAAAGACTCAGTTGAAAAAAATATTGGTGAGAATATCAATTGAATAAAGCTATTTTTGAAAATGGTATTAAGGTTCTTCAGAAAGTTAAAATAAAAAAAAGGCTTATGTTCCACTAGAAGTTATTCTGGGTATGTATCTAAAAAAATACTGGAGTTATTACATCATAGAAACACTGCATGTCTATTTTCATTATAGTATTATTTACAGAACCTGGTAAAAAAAATGAAGTACTTTTTTTAGATAAATGGTAGGTTGGTAATGGTGCCACATGCCTGTATTTTTAGTAGCTTGGGAGGGTGAGGCAGGAGAATTATGAACTTAGAGCCAGTCTTAGTAACTTCTCCAAGAGACACTAACAAAATCAGTGAGACCTTGTCTCTAAATAAAATATAAATATAGGGCTGGTGATGTAGCTCAGTGGTAGACTAGCTCTGGTTTCAACACACAACCATAATCAAACAAACAAATAAAGAAAGAAATGAATAGGACCAACATATTGACCCCATTTTTTATTTTCTATGAAGCAATTTACTTGCATACTTTCTGGCTTAGCTGGACAGGATATGTCACATTCCTTAACAAACTGTTATCTGCAGGAGAAATGCAGTTTCAAAATAATGTTTATAAGAGCAACCTATGTTACTCTAAACAGGAGAATTTTGTGACTGTGTTAAAGACCAGATTCTGAAAATCAGAGAAACAAGGGTAATTCTTACTAACCAAAAAACCTGCAACAATTTTGCTTATGAGTTAATTTAGAAATGGTGAGCATGAATTTAATTAACCTAAAGTTGTCATGGCAGTGAATACTTGAGAGTTTTATGTTATCCTAACTATCAGTACAAAATCAAGAACTGTACCTGGGAAGGACCCTTTGGAATCTCTGTTTAGATCTCCAAGAAAACTGGAATGCAAGAGAGACATGTTCTCTTTTCAGAGAGAAAATTCTCTCTCTTCAGAGTGTCATCTTTTTCCTCCTTCACATCACTTCTAATAAACTAATTGGTTGCTACTCTGATCAATAAGTTTGAGAACTTTATGTCTTGATTGAAAAAAATCTGCATTTTAAGGGGCATGGTCTTCACAGTACCTCAGTTCCCCAGAGGGTCCCAGCCCTGTATAACTAAAAGATCATTGACATCTGAAGGGCTCTCAGAGACTTTCTTGAGTGCCTTCACTTCATACTTTATACTGCTCTCTAGAAGAAAAAAAAAAGAACGATATTCACTAGACACTTCAACAGACTTTAGATATGATATCTCTTCGCAATTTTATCAGGCAGTTATGAAACCCCCATTTAACACAATATGGGAGGTTAGAATGAGGATGCATCACACAGGAACGTAATAAAAGAAAAATTTTAAATCAGACATTTTGATAAGTTGTCTGTGCCTGGGAAGACAGAGGGAGGAGACAGACATTGTTTTTATTTTTCAAATTTTCAAGTTACTTGTCTTCTTTTCTCCCATTTAAAATGCTCACAAAGAGAAAGCAAAATCTTTAAACTGAGATGCAGTTCTTTTCAAAAAATTAGAAATACTGCATTTATTTGGAATGTTGAATAGAAAAAACAAAATAGTTGACAATGCAGAGAGGGAATGCTGGCATTAAATATGTGAACAGAACCGAGTGCAGTGGTGCACACTGAAATCAATCCCAGTATTTTGTGAGGCTGAAGCAAGAGGATCATGAGTTCAATTCCAGCTTCAGTGAACATCAGGTGCTAAGAAACTTAGTGAGACTCTTTCTTTAAACAACATATAAAATAGGGATGGGGATTTGGCTCAGGGTTCAAATGTGCCGATAAGTTATACAATGACTTAATATCCAGTGATACATAACTATTCCAATACTATAGACTGGATGCCAAGATTCAATCACAAGGTTCACAGAAGTCATATGAAGTCATATGGTGTCTTATAGATAGCGTGGTGAAGTGTTCCTGAACCCACTGACACAGTCACACTGCGGGATGCTGTGGCAGAGCAGAACCATATGGAATCTGGAACCATAAGGAATGTTAAGTGTTTTGTTTATGATACTCATGATATAAATTAAAGGGCATACATCAATCAATAATAAAAGTATGTGTTACTTGAGATTGCAGGGAAACTCCCAGAATGAGACTAAGGGTACAATTAAGACATGCCCTGAGACGTGTTTCAATATCTCTGAGGACACAAAATAGTTTTATTTCTCCAGAAGTTTATGGGGAAAAGATTGCAAATCAAGGTTCCTGAGAAAAGATTAACAATTTACTCTAAGCCCCCAATCCTAAAGTCACACTTTTGTGACATATATTCCTCCAACTAACATACTCTCTTACTTTACACAGGAATTCATGATGAAAATAGGAAACAAGGGCTAGAGATGTGGTTCAAGTGGTAGCGCGCTCACCTGTCATGCATGCGGCCTGGGTTCGATCCACAGCACCACATACAAATAAAGATGTTGTGTCCGCCAAAAACTAAAAAATAAATTAAAAAAAAGAAAATAGGAAAAAATAGTTAATATAAATGACAAATGGTTTGAGGTGCAGAGCCTGCCCTTTAATTAAAGATCACAAAGACATGAGAATTGGTGTACTTTGAACAATGATCAAAGAAACTCTTTTAAGAAAGTGGTTAAATAGGTCATATGAACAAAGGAAATTAGTTGGAAATTAAAAACAAAATAATGTAAAATTAATATAGATATATTTTTGAGACAGTTCAGAGTAGTAGGCTTCTAAGAAATAGGCTTTCACTGTTTTAGTGTTATTTATTGGAACTTTAGAAGTAAGAAAGCTTACCAATAATTATAAGTATATTTTAAATTTAAAGGTCAATGGAATAATTATAGGTATGATTTAAAGTTAAAAGATAATAGTAGGTCAAGAGACAGGTAGTCAAGTTTTGTATTCGAGCCCCTAGGGACTGAGGTGAAAATGTAAAAGCTTAATCATGATTGGCAAAGTTACAGGAAAAATTTTATATAATGTGCTTAATATCTTTGATAATTAATTAATGTTTGAAAAGATTGTAACTCTTGAAAGTTATGTAAACCAAAGAAGTTTTGATGCTATCCATTAACTACCAAAAAAAAAAAAAAAAAAAAAAAAAAAAACCCTGTAAAACAAACAAACAAAAAATAATAAAGGCCCTCTAGGGGCAGCAGATCCTTCTGAAGGCTGCTCATAACTTGAAACCATCATCCTGTCTCTTTTTCTTTCATGGACGCTACTTATCCTTCAGCACCAGACACCACTCGTCCCTCAGGATCCCTTGATCCCTACTAGGGCTTGACCTTGGCAATAGTGATTTACTTTTTCTTCATTTAAATCTAAAGTTGACTCTGTTGATGGGCTGTATTAAGTTATGAATATATATATATATATATATATATATATATATATATATATATATATATATATATATATATACACACACACACACAGACATAAATGCCTGTGATTTGTGCTAATATTCTCATAGTACCCCATACCAAAAGAAAAAAAAAGACAAAATCCTATGATTACTCTCAAATCATAATTATTATTTAGTTACTTATACTCTAGAGTCTGGGATACTGACAGATCTAGAGACCTGGCACACTCCACCTCTTTTTCTTTATTAATGTTAATACTAGAAACTTTAGCATTTTACTTGTGTCTCCTAATTTATAGGGGAGTGGGGATATTACTGCCTCAGGGAATTAATAATGAGTTGAAATCTCAAGCTGTTTTCTCATAAGACCAGAGAACATGAATATTAAAGAAAATGTAAAGTAATTGTAATATTTCTTTTTTATAAAAATATACACATATGTATTCATGAATTGATTTATCCTTATATACATGACAAATGCACTTCTTTTTTATTTTTTATTGTTGGTTGTTCAAAACATTACATAGTTCTTGATATATCATATTTCACACTTTGATTCAAGTGGGTTATGAGCTCCCATTTTTACCCCATATACAGATTGCAGAATCACATCAGTTACACATCCATTGATTTACATATTGCCACAAATGCACTTCTGTCTGTGCTGGATCCATGTATTTGGAGGAAACTCTGCTATGAAATAATTCTGTCCTGAGCACTTAATGCAATTCACAGCAAATTAAAAAAAAAAAAAAAAAAAAAAGCCATCGCAGGAGAATATGAGACCCTGTCCCAACACTCTATCTATGTGTCTATCCATCCATGAATGTATTCATCTGTTGTCATGGGGCTCTGTAGTGAGTACCTCTTGATCTGATCCCCATTGTTTTTTTTTTTTCTACTGGGAATTGAACTCAGGGGCACATGACCACTGAGTCACGTCCCTAGCCCTATTTGTATTATATTTAGAGACAGTGTCTCACTGAGTTTCTTAATGCCTTATCATTGCTTAAGCTGGCTTTGAACTCACAATCCTCCTTCCTCAGCCTGTCCAGCTGCTGAGATTACAGTCATGCACCACAGCACATGGTTGATCCCCAGTCCTTTATCAACAATAAGAGCAACCAAGAACCAGTCTTTGCGACTTTGTTTCTGATCTGAATGCAATTTACTGTCACTCAAACAGTAAACATACCAGCCTCAGTTTGGAGGAAGTGCCTGAAGCCCTTTCCAATCTCTCTCTTAGGTGAGAACGGTCCAATCAACACAGAGCCAGTGATGACGGGTGGGCTTTCACATTCTCCTGTCCTTGTGTTTCTGGAGCCTGCCATTCTTTGAATCCATTTCTATGTTTCCTGTTGTAGATCTGGAGCCCCAGGTTTCTGTGCTACACAGGAGCTGAAAAAACTACAGCAGGGACACTAAGCATACTGAAAGCCAGGAAATGGCAAGTGTGTGTTCTTATTTTGAGACTGGGTAGGGAGGCTGTTTGAAGCCACTGAGACTAGCAATGTCAGGAACTGAAATTTGTGGCCAGGAACTCCTCATAATTGTTTTCAGTGTCTGGTGGTGTTAGACCAGGACACAAGAAAAGACCACTGACTCCAATTAAAATCAAATTAAAGCAAGCTTACTATTTTGACCAGCCGGGCTGCCTCTCCCACCCAAAACTGCAGGAACAAGACAGACCCGAAGCTTTCCTGCATCCCAGCATTATAGCCCAGAAAGTTACACAAAGGGAGGTTACAGATAACAAAACTCTGAGGAGCATAACACTAATGGTAGTTTACATTTTTGCTGACCCCAACATCAGAATTTATGAAGGTCATTAGAGCCTCAGAGAAGGTCCTTATCTGGCCAGGGAAGGCCAAGATTTGTGAGGCATCACTAAAGTTTCAGAGAGGGCTGCAATCTGGTCAGAGAGCCAGGCATGGGTGAGTTCAAGGCACAGGCAGGCATTCCAAGCAGGTTCAGAATTTGCAGTAATTTATAGTAAAGCTGAAATTATCTTTTAATGGTTTTGTGGCGAGATGGCTCCCAATTTTAAGAAAAGATCAGGTTGGGTCTATCACTCCCCCCCTTTTTTATGTATCCCTTTCAAATCTTTGATAGGGTAGGGGAAGAGCACTGAGGGAATTTTAATTCCTCAGGTAACAGTCTCCAACATTTTTTGAACTCACCCAAAACTGGTCTCCCTGATTTGATCTGACTTAATTAATTACTTATATTGACAGTCTATTTATTTTTGGCTCCATTGTTGTAAGAAGAGGGGCATCGCTTGTTTTGGCTTCTTCTGAGCTGAGAGGGGGTGATGTGAGGAGGCACGCCATGAGGGACATGAGTTTCCTTTTAGAAGTCAGTTCGGTTTGAAGTCTGGTTGGGAAAGAACAGGTTGTAAAGTCATCTGGGGATGGGTGCTTCTATGAGAGAAACAAAGACCATGAGTACTGAATAAATGTTGCAGCAGCTGGAGCATGTCACTGTACAGAAGTTCCCTCACAAGCCTTCAACATTTTAAAAGTTAATCTTAAACATCCAACAAATAAATTTTAACAGCCTTATATTAAGAGTACTGGGCTTTAATGTCTATAACTTTACAATTATTTATCTTTTTTATTAAATGGGATCTGTATTATCCTATCTGTCTTTTAGGTGATGGCTTATTATCTTAAATTAAACCATGTTGTGTTCTTAATGCAAAATTTCTGTAAAACACTAACAGGGAATCTTTAGATCACTTATAAGGAAATTACAAAATAAAATTAACAAGAGTAAAAACATTTAGTTCATTTAATAGCTACCCTGAATTTTGGCTGAGGTATACATTATATCCCCTGTTTGAGATCCTAGTAATTTTGACAGATAAAAAACAACTTTTGAACATAACTTTAAATGAACTACAATCTGGCCTACTGCTTTTGTAGTCATTCTCACATATAGTAAGATGGGACACAGAGCCTTAACTCAGGTAAGGCCCGGCTCTTTATAAATCTTAAGTGTTCCAGTTCTAAAGCTGATATTTGCTTTTTAAATATCACTTTACAAAGTTTACATAAATTGTTTTAGGTCACATGAACATTAGCTAACACCATATGATATCACATTTAAAACATGAGTTAAAGAAAGGCTTAAAGAAAGGTTAAAAAAGTTTTTAACCTTTACATAGTTTAGGCTCTCATTAACTTAAAAATACATATAAATTGTTCCCCAATGTAAAAAGTAACATAAAACTTTACATATCTTGTTGATAACAAGTAAATAAATCCCCAATATATATATATTTTTTTTTACCATACAACTTCAGAACACTAGCTTGATATATGCTCTTTTAAAGTTTCTCCCTTACAGACTTGTATACCTGGAAGATATGAGCACATTAATAGCATCACAATTACATTGATGTTTTTATATTAACCAAGTTTAGCTTTTAAAAAACTGACAGTACAATGCTCTAAAATAACAGTTTTTATTTAACCAGTTGTTTAATTTTTATGGTTGCTTGCTCTAGAAAAAAATAAAACTTAATAAACACAATGTAATGGGTAAACTTATGTTTTAAGAAATTTTTGTCTCTTTAACACATGACTGATTGTAAAAACAAACTCATACAGACCTTAGTAAATTAATCAGATATGTAACAAAAGTACTTATGAATGAGTAAACCCATATCAAATTTACTTTACTTATTTTATCAAAATATTAGACAAGTGAGTTGAACAGTGCTAGCCATTTTTTTGTTGTTGTTGAAGGAAAAATCCTAGAACCAAGGCATATTAGACATTTTATAGACATTAATATTTTATGAGTTTTTTGAACACCTAGAAAAACATGTAAGCTTAAATTTAAAGACATTTATTTTATCTGTTTATCCAATTTAAATTGAGCCATTTAAATCACATGATTTAAATCTTTGGATCCACTTTTTAAACTTTGTTTTTATGAGAGCTTCTTATATATGTTAATTTGTATATCATATATATGATACAGACATATGTATATATAGAGAGAGACATACAACACATAACACAAGTGTGCACACATAACAATAGTAAAGGCCTTGTAGCTTTTCACAGATGAAATCTCCATTGCAATGTTTCAAAAACTCCACAGTTGGTCAAAGATAGAACTGATCAGAAAAACATTAACCTATGTCTGTAGGATCGAAATCATGAGCTCAAAAAAATACAGAATCTAAGAAAAAAAAAAAAAACAAGAATCCTAGAAAAAATGACTGGCCAGTAATTAGTAAATGCCATACAATTTACCTTTTTTGTTAAGGCCTCAGATCAGTCTCATACTGAGCTTGCAGGCTTCTTTCATTTGCATTTCAACATAAGTCCTGGCTGAGGTCTGGAAGGAGCAGGGAAAAACTGCTATTCTGAGAAGACACCTCAGACCTAAGGCATTTTAACCATAAGTCATAATTTTCAGGTTCGGATGTTGAAAATAATGATACAAGTTTAAGATACAATTCACAAAATTTTATATCTTTACATCTTGTTTTGTCAACAGATACCATACTATGATTTACTATCCTTTTCCAAATTAATGCACTGGTACACAGTGACATTTTCCCAGGCTATCCAATTCAAAATTGGTGAAAAATACTGAATGATTGGGAAGTAACTTGCCAACTTGGAAGTAGAGTTATTTTTTTTTTTCCATTCTAAGTATTTAAGTTCTCTGGCATAAATTATCTGAAATCATAAACTAAAAAATTACCTAAACCCAACTTTTAACTGCAAGATTGTGCAATGCTTCAAAAACCCATTCAGATACCAGATTGTTACAATAAAACATCATTGTTTAGACACACATTCAGCAAAGATCATTCCCAAGAAACAATTTATGATATCAATACACTATTGCACATGTCTTAAAGGGCCAGAAACAAAGACACAGGACAGACAGACAGAAAGGAGCTCCAGACTATGGCTGACAGACAGAAACCTTTAAAACAGAGCAGATAAGAGAAAAATCTCCTACACCAGTGGCACTATAGATGTCCCCACAAGGGGACCAGATGTTTTCACAGACGGGCAACCCGAAATGTAAAATCAAGGGTCTCCATGGCGACTTTACTGCATTTAGTGTCCCCTTTTTCTTTTTCTATTTTTTTAAGAAGACAGAGGTGGCATAATCCTCACAGTGCAAGGAAGAAAGGAGGGAATTCCCCGAAGAAACAGGGCTTCAGCAGCTGCTGGGAGTCCCTCAGTCCCTCCTTTTATTTACAGGATTAGCTCCTCTGGTTCCATTCCACCCCAGGCATGCTCCATCTCCTAACACTTCAGTAGTCAGCTCTCAAAAATTTCCAGGGGGGGGGGGGTGGTATCAAAATTTGTAACTGAAAGTTCAGTTCCTGACCTTGAAGCCAATTAATGCCAATTTAATAATGAGAACAGGGTTTTGAGAAAAAGAAAAAGGGAGGTTTATTGCTTTGCTAACAAAGGAGAAACACAGGGACTCTGCCCAAAGTTTGTGACTCTCTTGATTTGGAGGGACAAGGGGTTTTAAAGGAGGTTCACTTGTTAACCTAGGAGATACTCAGTTCTTAGATCCCCAGCAGGCATTGCCCTCTGCAGTGGGTGTGCTCCAGCAGCCAGCTAGGGGTTCTCTCATCCTGCTTAACAAAGGGGGATAAAGTTCATCGCAGTTCCTTAAAACACAGTCCAAAGGGGTTTCAGGCTTACTTGCTTTATTACCCATTTTCACGTCCAATATCCTTAAGTTTTTACCACAGAAATCACACAACAAAAGGCACAAAAACAAACAAACAAAAAACATATAGAACACAGAACAAAACACAAGAAAACAGAAACCTGATGCCAAAACAGAAAAACAGAGGAGCAATGCAACGTCTTGCTAAAGCTCCAGGGTAGGAGCGCGTGCAAGCCCATCGGCACATCTCTATCCTTCCAGAGGAATTCCCTACAGAACAGAACAGAGGACAGAACAATTTCTCGTTACTGTCCTGGACAGGAGTATATGTCAGCCTTGCCAGGCCACCTCTCAGTCTTCAGAAGAGATCTCCCTTTACTGGATAATAGATGTTATAAAGGCACCATTTACCTATGGAGGCCTCCTCCACCAGGTGCTTGCTAATAGTTTTAGTGTGGCAGTTCACTGCAGTGCTCCAGGGACTGAGGCTCACTCCAAGGCCTTGGAACATCTCAAGGTGCGCACCTCCTAGAGTGGCTCTCCAGCCCGGAGCCCAGGAGCAAATGCCGGCTTCAGAATTTCCAGCAGTCTGGTCTTGTGATCTGGTCTGGCAGGGTCATTTCACTGGGGCCTCCAAAATGTTAGAAAGGACACAAGAAAAGACCACGGACTCCAATTAAAATCAAATTAAAGCAAGCTTATTATTTCGACCGGCTGGGCTGCCTCTCCCTCCCAAAACCGTGGGAACAAGACAGAAACCCCAGCTTTTCTGCAGCCCAGCTTTATAGCCCAGAAATTTACACAAAGGGGGGTTACAGATAATAGAACTCTGACAAGTGTCACACTAATGGTAGTTTACATTTTTTGCTGGACACAATATCAGAATTTATTAGGACCATTTGAGCCTCTGAGAGGGTCATTGTCTGGCCAGGGAAGGCCAATATTTATGAGGTGTCATTAAAGTTTTAGAGAGGGCTGCTATCTTGTCCAAGAGCCAGGCATGGGTGAGTTCAAGACACGGGCAGGCATTCCAAGCAGATTCAGAATTTACAGTAATTTATAGTAAAGCCGAAATTATCTCTTCATGGATTTGTGGCAAGATGGCTCCCAATTTTAAGAAAAGATCAGGTTGGGTCTATCATTACATCCCTATTTTTTTTTAATAAGACAGGATATCACTGAGTCACTTAAGCTATTGCCAAGTTTCTGAGGCTGGTCTTGCATTTAAGTTCCTCCTGTTTCATCCTCCTGAGCCACTGAGAGTACAGACATTCACAATAATACCCTGCTTCAAAAAAATTATTATTAGTGGATTATATGGCATTTTTATTTTGAGCTCTTAAGAACCATGATAGGACCTGGGAATGTGGCTCAAGCAGTAGTGCGCTTGCCTGGCATGCGTGTGGTGCTGGGTTCGATCTTCAGCACCAAATACAAACAAAGATGTTGTGTCTTCTGAAAACTAAAATGAATGAATAAATATTAAAATTCTCTCTCTCTCTCTCTCTCTCTCTCTCTCTCTCTCTTTAAAAAAAAGAACCATGTTAGTTTTTCCAAAACTATCTTTATTAACTTTATATTTTAACCAAAATTTTTATCTATACATATACACATATACTCTGGAGTCCCTACTATCTTTCAGATATTTGTTTGGTTTGGTGTGGTTTGGTGCTAGGAATTGAACTCGGGGGGTGCTTTCCACTGAGTTATGTCCCCAGTCCTTTTTTTTTTTCTTTTTGAGACAGGTGATATATCACTAATATCTCACTAAGTTGCTTATAGCCTTGCTATGTTGTTAAGGCTGTCTTTCAAATCACAATCCTCCTGACTCACCTGTCTAGCCTCTAGTATATTTGCCACCAAACCTAGCTCTTTCAGATTATTATAATAACCTTTTCAACAACACTGCCCAGGCTACAGAAAATCTCTTTGACTGATGCATTTTATCCCTGTGGAAAGTTTATATGAAGTAGCCAATTTAGGACTATTCTGTAAAGATTTGTTGGAATAAACAGGGATCATTTTTTTTAACCTCCTTTCTGAACTACTATTTGGTATCATAGTTCATAAAAGTGCTGGGAAAAGAATGTAAATTCATTTGTTTGAAATCTACAGAGATTTACATAAGCTCAGTCACCTTTTGTTCTAGAGATTGGAACTTCAGGACATAGTAACATAAATAAAATATGTTAAAGTTGAGACATTCAGTACACACATCCACACACACACATCCAAACACACAAAAAAACTTTCTAAACTTTCTAGGAGCAATTGGTAGTTCTGGCATTATTACTAGTGTATCAGGGACATAGTAACATAAACAAAATATGTTAAATTTGAAACATTCAATACACACATACACACACCCACCAAAAAAAAACCAAAAACTTTTTCTAGGAGGAATTGGTAGTTCTGGCCTTATTACTAGTGTATCAGGGTTGGGGCAGGATTCAGGAAGTGCAAAAATCTCACTCAAACTAAGAGTAGTTTACTGGATTCCTCCGTAATTTCACCTACAATACAAGCTAGAGTGAACTTCATCTGTCAGCAACAGTAATTGGGAAAATATGCTGGCAGATGTTGTTTTGAGATAAATTGATAGCTTTGATATTTGGGTATTTTTGTGTCTTGGTCACAGCTGATGAAACACTTGTGAAGGCGTTTATGGCTCCTAGATATCACCAATTTTTGTATTATTTCTTTCATATTTCCTTCTTTATTTTTCTTTTTCTTTTTTTTTTTGGTAGGGGGTTTGCTAAAGATTAAACCCAGGGCCTTGTGTATACAAGGCAAGCCCTCTAAAAACTGAGCTACATCCTCAGCCCCTCTCTCACATTTCTGTTCACTAGAGGTGATGATGGTAATTGGGGATTTTGTCCCAAATGTGGTACATTTCTTAAGACTGGACTAATATCCAGTGTATCTAAATCTCTCTTCTCACTCATGATTTTGCCAAAGAGACACTCACAGTAGTTTTTTTTTTTTTTCCTTAAATGTATCTATAGATGGAGGGAGAGTGTCTCATTTAATATTCTGCTTTATTTTCAACATCATTCCCTCTTAATATTTGCTTTTTATAGTGTTGCTAAGATTGGAACTGACTATCTTGCACATTCTGCACACACACTCTAACAGTGAACTTTGCTACTATGTCCCATTTCTAACTTTAGGTTGGATAGATTCATTCATTCACGTTTAATGTTAGTTTTCATATGGTTAGTTTTACATATGCCTTTCTATTGCTCTTAACAGTACTATTGATCTACATATGGTTTCAGATTTGATTCATATTATGATTTATTGGTCTGTATTATTGCAGTATAGTTTCATAATATACTTTAAATGTGTCTCATTACAATAACTATATTATTTGCTTTTTTTAAAGGTTTTGGGGTATTTTACATATATTTTATTTCTAAGATAATTTTTTTGGTCCCTTCTTTTCTTTTATTTGGTACTTGGAATTAAACTCAGGGGAATTTTTCCACATCCCCAAGCCTATTTTGTATGACATTTAAAGACAGTGTCTCACTGAGTTGCTTAGGGCCTCACTTTTGCTGATGCTGGCTTTGAGCTCACAATACACCTGTCTTAGCCTACCAAGGTACTGGGATTACAATTGTGCACCAACAGGTCCAGCTCTCTTCTTATATTTAAAGAATAACATGCTAAAATTTTGATAGTAAAATATTATATATTAAATTGAGTTAAAATAGTTGTCTTTGTAATGATTAGTTTTATTTACGCACATGCTATTTTATGTGCTTTTGTAAATTTTTATTTAGTTTGTGATAAGTTCCACATATTTTCCTTGAAATCCATTATACACGTGATGTATTTAACAGATGTAACTTCAATATAATACTTATGTGGTATTTTGTACTCTAATTAAACCAAAAATATTTCTGGGCTCCAGAAACCATTTTTTCTCAAACTTTATTATTTTTTATTTTTCTGAATCACCTCCTCTTTCCTCCTAGGCCCCAGATTTCCACTGTATTAACAAGTATAGCTCTAGTCTTATGCTATCACTTACTTGTAAACTGTAATGGTACACACATATTATAATTTCCACAGGTCTAAGCAGCTTGGTGAGGAGTATTTCATATGTGTGTGTGTGTGTGTGTGTGTGTGTGTGTGTGTGTATATATATATATATATATATATATATATATATATATATATATACAGTTTTCATGATGAAATAACAGCAATTTCTACTCCATCTTTAGTTCATGAGAATTTGTTTTGTGTTCTCATCAATACTTTGTATTCTTTTTGTTGTTGTTGTTTCTTACTGGAAATTTAAATCAGGGGCACACAGAGACTGAGTCACACATAGTTGCTTAGGGCCTTGCTAAGTTTCTGAGGCTGGCCTTAAACTCAGGATTATTTTGCCTTAGCCTCATAATCCAATGGGATTAGAGGTATGTGCCTTGAAACCTGGTTCTATTTTACTATTATATTGAAATATATATTACTTCTGAAAATAATTTATTCTTGATATTAAGAAAGCATAGAATACCATTTTCCCCACAAATAACCCCCCCCCCCTTTTTTTGGAAAAGATGTCAATTTTTTTTTTTTTTTTTTTTTTTTTTGGAAAAGATGTCAGTAGTGCCAGATGTATAATTTATTAATGTCTAAATGGCAAGTTCATTATTATTATTATTATTATTATTATTCTATGTATTAGTTACAAAACTTTATCTGTTCATATTATTATAAGTTATATACTCTTTTCTATAACTTTATACCATACATCAGTATGTATCAAAATGACCTTTGGGGGGGGTTGGGAGGTGAGGGGAGGGATCATAGGGTTAGAAATGATGGTGGAATATGATGTATTTTGTTATATAAAGTACATGTATAAGGAAGTGAATTCATGTAAATATATTTTGTATAAAACCAGAGAAATAAAAATTTTGCTCTATATGTGTAATAAAAATTGTAATACATTCTGTTTTCATATATAATTTAAAAAATATTTAAAATTTAAAGATAAATGATGGCATATGTTCTACCTGAAAATAAATACTACTCCTTTTAAAAATTGAAAAAAAAAGGTCTGTTGGTCAGTTGTAAACTTTATAAAGTACAAAATGTATCCTGAACATTTGGTAATACATAAACCTAAATGTAGCTATTTATAGTGTTTTCAGCAAAATTTAAAAAAAAATACTGTAGAGTTCATTTTTTGCAATGTATACTCATAATTATATGAGATGCATTTTGTACATATACATGTATACTACCATCATATATAATTAATAAATGATTACTACATCTCACATTAACTACATTTATTTCAAATTAATTTGTCTTTTGAAAGCACCTATATATGACACTCTTTGATATATACACTTGGTGTGTCTTCAAATTTGTCACTTTTATGTATTATGTTCTTTTCTTTATTCTCCTTTTTATAGAATTTCTTTTTCCAAATTATTGAGATTAATGAATTTTAAACAATTCAGTTTAACAGTGCAGTCTGTAGATTTTCTTTTTTAACCTAAGACAAAATACATCCCAAATTTAATAGGCTTATTGTTATGTAAATGACTTGGAAAAACCTGCATATATATAACACGCTGGCCTGACCTTACTCTGGACTATTGATATCTGGGTGGAGGGGATCTGAAAGTGATCCATGGAAAAGGCAGAACAGGGATGGGTCAGGATGTGAAATTGGTGGATACTGAGTATGTAGTAGGGAGTATTCATGAAAAAGTATTGGTGGAATAGGTACGGGTAGAGAAAAAAGTGCTGTGAAGGAAAGAGGGAAAGAATGACCAGCTCAAGAGTTCAGATTTTAAAAGTCTAATGGTGGATCAATGGTAGTATGAGGGTAAAGGGTAGTTTCTTTGGAGGAAGAAATGAGGTAGAAATAAAAGAAGAAGGTAACTCTGGCACGGTCCCCAAGAGAAAGAGTCAAATGAACACTACCCTCTATATTCACGATATATATATATATATATATATATATATATATATATATATATATATATATATATATATATCAAACTTCTATAACATTAGATTAAAGTCAGCCAGCCTCAGCAACTTAGTGAGGCTCTAAGAAAATCAGCAAAATCCTTTTTCTTTATAGAATAATTTATTAAAGGCTGAGAGTGTTTCTTACTGAAAAAGCATATCTGATTTCAATTTGTCATGAGAGAGAGAGAGAGAGAGAGAGAGAGAGAGAGAGAGAGAGAGATCTTGCAAAAAATAAAAAAAAAAACGTAATCAGTGACACTCTTAGTGTCAAGGATGTAAATAATTTAAAAGTAATAATGAGCTAGTTGGAAATCTCACCTAGGTTATTAACTACTGCTTGAGAAGTTAGTCTACTCTCCAAAATATAAAAGTGAGAGAGGAATTCTTTATTAAAGTGTATATAAGAAAATAGAGGACTTTTTACACAGCTTTTAGTTCACAAAGACTGGGTCAATTTTAGTGGGTGATTAGGGTTCTGCCAAGATGATAAATCCTTGAGTTATTTGGAATAATGTGATTTTATCTAGTCTTCATAAATGAAGATTGAGGTGTAATATAAATCAGGCTTGGCAAAGGAAAAACATTTCAATGAAAATTAAATGTATGAATAAAAACATAAAACAATATTTAACAAAACTTCAACATTCAGAATATTTATGCAATTATGTAATCACCAGTAATGTAAAAACAATGACAACTAAAGAATAAGTGAATTAATAAAAAACAAATAAATAATGTAATGAATGAATTAATTAATGAATAGCTAACAAGTTAAAAGATGTAATGTGATTGGAATTGTCAAAGTCAGCTTGAAGCCATGAAAAAGTGTAAAGGTACATAGAAATGGTGTTTTACTACTTACTGAGACATACCCTATGAACTATAAATTCCACTCCTAGGTAGGAAGAGTTGAACAAAGAACCCATTCGCCTGGCTCTCTCACTTGGGAACTGTGCAAAAAATTACCTTTTTCTTTCTCTCAAATTTTATTGCTGCTTCCAAGAACACTACCCTCTATATTCACACTATCATTGTAGACTTGTAACCTGTGAACCCCTCTACTGTTCAAGATTTTCTTCTTTTTTTATTGCTTTTTTTCTCCCTACCCCCATATCATCCACCAATACTTATTTTGTATAGCAAAATCTACATACTCAGCAATCACCAGTCTTATATCTTACTATATCCATTTCCTACCTTGTGCATGACCACTTTGAGATCCCCTCCATCAAAACATCAATAGTCCAAAGTGATCAGAATGGGGGTAAAATTTGCAGAATATTAAAGGTCAGTTATACAACAAGAAAGCTATAAAAAGTGGGCTTCATTTAAAGGTAAAAATAAAAAGAAAATCTTTAGACTTCACTAGTTAAAATAAAGGATCAAAAATTTATGAGTCTCAATAATTTGAATTATACTTGTGAGTCACTTTTTTGGGGTAAGGGATATAAGTACATTGCTAATGAGTTTAAGCTCAAACTGTGTTTTTATGAGACAAAGAATAGAAAGATTTAAAAAAAAATATTAAAATAATTGTGATATCATTTTCATAAAAAATATATACATATTTATTCACAAATTGCTTTAACCTTATAAACAGTTATAAGTGTCAATACATTTCTCTCTGGGCTAGGTCCTATTATTGGAAGAAAACTTTGCCTTAAAATAACCCCATACAGAGGCATTTAATGCAATTATAAGGCCTCTAATAATAATAATAATAATAATAATAATAATAATAATAATAATAATAATAATAATTGAGTTGGGGAGGATTTCATGGTTGTGAAGCATACCTGTAATATAAGTTACTTGAAAAGAAATCACAGGAGAATTTTACACACTGTCTGAAGACATATATGTACATATTATTTATAAAATGTATTTATGAGTTATGTACTGAGGGTGCACAAGTCCAATACACAGTCTTTTTATTTTCTTGAATATTTTTTGTTGTAGATGGACACAGTACCATTAGTAGTTTGTTTGTTGGCTTTTTTAAAATATTTATTTTTAGTTTTGGGCGGACACAACATCTTTGTTTGTATGTTGTGCTGAGGATCCAACCTGGGCTGCCCACATGCCCGGCGAGTGCACTATCGCTTGAGCCACATCCCCTCTAGGGTGGCTTTTTAATGCGGTGCTGGGTGTTCAACCCAGTACCTCACACATGCTAGGGAAGTTCTCTACCACTGATCCATAACCCTAGTTTCCAAAGTCCTTTACTTAATCTTTTTTTTTTTTTTTTGGGGGGGGGGGAGTGTATGCGTGTAGTACAAGGGATTGAATCCATGGCCTTATATCAGCAAAACAAGCACTCTACTGACTAAGCTATATTTTCAGCCCTGATCTCTAGTTGGTTAACAATGACAATGGAGCAGCCTGTCATTCAGACTTTGATTTTGTGCCCACTTGGCTCAGGTTGGAGGCAGTGCCTGAAGCCTTGACCAATCAGTCTCTTAGGTGAGAACTGTCCAATCCTCAGGCAGCCGGTGATGAGGGGAAGGACTTCCACAATCTTCTGTTCCCTTGGTGTCTGGAACCCGCCATTTTAAAAATCTTTTTGTAGGCTTCTGTCCTGGATCTGGAGCTCAGGTGTCTCTGCTATGCAGAATCTGAAAACAAACCACAGGGAGAACGCTGAGAACCCTGAAAGCCAGGAAATGGTAAGTGTGCCTTGCTACCTTGAGACTGGGTAGGAAGGTGGCTTAAAGCTGACAGGAGTGGCAATGGTAGAAACTGGGAGTTGTGGCTAGTGACTACTCATGGTCCTCTCCAGAGTCTTGTGGCCACAGGGTCACTCTGTGGAAGCTTAGCCTTCACCTCCCTCTGACTAGTCTAGTGAGGCTTAGATTGGCAGTTGAGAACCTGGGCATTTTGTTCCATAATTGTATGGTCTTTTCAGCTACTTTCTGAAGCCCTTTGTGAGCATCCATGTGCCATGAGTCCAGCATGTCCCAGATTGTGTGGTGAAGACTGGAATAATTATCAGGAGAGAACCCCAAATCCATTTGTTGTACTCCTGAATGAGAGAGGCTGCTGATTTAGGGCTTGTTACTCACGAGGGTTTGTTTGTTTATTTATTTAATTTATTTTTTTGTGTGTGAGTGAGTGTGTGTATGTGTGTGTGTGTGTGTTGTTTTCTTTTTGGTGCCAGAAATTCAACCCAGAGGCATTCATCCACTGATTCCCATCCCCACCCCTTTTTTATATTTTTATTTAGAGACAGGGTCACTTTGAGTTTCTTAGGGTCTCATTAATTTGATGATGCTGGCTTTTAACTCATTCTCTTCATGAGTCCTGAGATTTTTAAATGTAGGGGAAGCAGTATCTCAAATCCAGAACTTCAGCTGAGCTCTCCATAGGTCTCAGAATAAACCCCTAGTTTTCTATCTCTCTGTTCACATATCCAAAAATAGGATTCTCTGTTCACAGTGAATAAGTATAAAATAGAATAGATATTATAATGACCATGTAATCAGGATAATGGGCCTCACTCAACAACACCTGGAGTCTAACTGAAAGATATATTAATTGGCACCATCAAGGCCTATTTCAAATGTAAAAGACCTTGAAACCCACTTGTGGGAACACCTTCAACAAATTCCTTTTTGAAGAAAAAAGGATGGTCACTGAAAGGTTGAAAGTGAACCCATATGGTAGTCAGGATGCCTTTTCCAAAGCCTATCCTAAATGCATTTTGCTCCATGTTCTGCCCAAAACCATCAGGAAACTTCTAAGATGGCACACTAAAATGAGTTTTTTTTTTCTTCTGGTATCATTCCTCTTACCACATGATGGGAGTTCTATTTCTTCTTTCTTAAATAGATTTTTTTCTTCAAAATTTATGAGACAAGCACCCAGATGCAATTGGCAAACTGAGAAATTTTGGTTCATCTCAAAACTCCACTTTCAGCATTATCAATCATTATTTTCTCATGTTTTATTTCAGATGTATGCATCATTTATAATGTTTTTCTTCAAGAACTGGAGGGAAGTTTTTAAAAGATTTTAATTTATCATTCTGAGATTTTCACATGAGAAGAAACCAAAATAAAATTAGGTGATATTGAAAAGAATGAATATCTCCTAAGTGAGGTTTATGTGTCCCAATTAAAGATTTTTAAAAACTGTAATGGGTCCTCAATTGAGGGTTTATTTATTTATTTGTTTGTTTATTTATTGGAATATTTTATCTTAATTTTTATTCTACACAAGTAGTATTAACTTGATAAGACTGTGGATTTGAATAACCAATTACTTTACCAAAGCAATCTTCAAAGAATCCATATTTGTGTCCACTTTTAGTATTGTTAAGAGCAACAGAAAGGTCTACCTAAATTCAACCATGGGAAAAATAACATTGGACATGAAGGCATAAAACTGATCAATCTAAAGTTAAAATTTTGGACTGGTGGTACAATTCAATGGTAAAGCATGTGTGCATAGTGTGCAGGGTACTGGGTTACAACCTTAGCAACACACACACAAAATGCAGATGTTAAGGGGGGAAATGATATTAAAAATAAAGCAACATGTTAAAATTATGTATCATTCTTCTACCTATATACACACTTAATAAAAAGCTACTCATGTTATAAGTTTCTCTCTTTAAAGTCACAAATCAGTAGACGGATTAAGATACATTGGACAATCTAGAAAATATCTACCTTCAGTCAGCAGGAAATGCTGGAGTACACTGTGCGTTAGCTCTGTCTTGAGCAAAGTACCTTATTTGGCACCAAATCCCTAATTGCCAGAATTACCCTCAGTAAAGAGGGGCTGCACATACCAGTGACCCTGAGTACTCTTCTCTAGCTGACCCTACCATAATGCCTTTGATCAGACAAATACAGACCTCTGTCATGCCAAAAGGAACTCCTCACACTACTGCTGTGATTGTCCCTCCAGGGCCAGAGGCTGGGTTGATCTACACACCCTACAAATACCTTACACATTGGCATCAGCCACTTCAGTCCTTGAGTATCCTTTGAACCCAATGGTGTATGAGGTGCAGTGTCTACTAAAGTTTGAAGGCACAATTTGTGTGTCCATCCTTTCCAAAGGATTGTGACTGAAGGTGGAGCTGACACTGTCAACTAACCTATGAACTTCTATCTCTGAACTCTTTGCCCAATAATGACCTGACCAGCCTGCCTGCTGATCACTTAAGTGATCATTGCCTTTGCTTGCCTGTGCTCAGTGCAGCAAGATGAGGGACTTGTTTGTTCATTTGTCTTACCATCTAGACAAACAAAATACAAATAAAACATTATCTTCCAGCTCAGCTTTTTGTCCACCAACTCCACCCCTGTGTGGATGAAAGTGGTTCTAGAACCTGTACTGAATAATAGTAAGGTATTAGGGACCAAATCATTCCAAGCACTGATCATCTTTCAATGTCTACCCCAAGAGCCTGGTAGGAAGGCTTCCATGGGAGACATATGGCCCTTGACTACACAGTGACAGAGGGAGTAACAGTGAAAGACTTCTAGGAAACTTTCTTCTCATAGCAAAGTCACACTCCTATCTGAATGAACTGTGTGCTGATGCAACATTCATGAACTCGTTCAGGCAAGTCATTGGTGAAGTGATTTGAAAAGTATTCAAATTTCATGTACTCTTCAGTCACTACAGTGCCCTCCAAGGGCAGAGGTGCATTTTTAAAAATACATTTCCTCTCATATCTGAAGTATACGAAGATTATGCCATGAGAGAAAAACTTAAGAAGATGTTTTAAAAGTAATGCAAAGAACAAAAGTCCAAAAAACGATTTTTTAAAATTTCAGAGTTATTTAAGAGCTAAAATTTAAGAGTTATTGGGATAGAAGAAGGCATAGAGGACCAAATCACAGGAATATACAATCTATTCAATGAAATAATACCAGAAATCTTTCCAAACATGAGGAATAAATTGGAAATCCAAATTCAAGAAGCCTACAGGATGCCAAACATACAAAATCACAACAGATCCACATCAAGACACAGTATAATGAAAATCCCAACATACAGAATAAGGAGAGAATTTTAAAAGCCACAAGAAAAAGGAATAAGACTACATATAGGGGAAAACCAATTGGAATAATGGCAGATTTTTCAACCCAGACCCTGAAAGCTAGAAGATCCTGGAACAACATATATCAAGCTCTGTAAGATAATTGGTGCCAATCAAGAATCTTGTATGCAGCAAAATTAAGCTTTAGATTTGAAAATGAAATAGAAACCTTCCATGATAAACAAAAGTTAAAAGTATTTATAACTAGACAACTGGTGCTACAAAACATCCTTGGCAAAATATTTCATGAACAGGAAATGAAAAACAGCAATGAAAATCAACAGAGGGAGGTATGCAGTAAAGGAAAAAACTAATCAAAGAGGAAAACCAAGTCAAGTTAAATAACAAAAATAAACAAATATGGCTGGAAATACAAACCATGTCTCAATAGTAACCCTAAATATTAATGGCTTATACTCAACAACAACAAAAAGATATGGGTTGCAGATTGGATAAAATAAAAGACCCAACAATATGCTGCCTGAAGGTAACTCATCTGATATGAAAAGACATATACAAACTGAAAGTAATAGGTTTGGAAAAATCATACCACTCACATGGACTGTGTAAGGAAGCAGGGGTTTCTATACTCATATCAAATAAAGTAGACTTCAAGTCAAAGTTAATCAAAACGGATAAAGATTGACATTACATACTGCTCAAGGAATCCTACACCAATAAACCATAGCAATCATAAATATATATGTCCCAAACCTTGGTGCAGCTATGATCATCAAACAAACTCTTTTCAAGTTCAAGAGTCAAATTGACCACAACACAATAATCTTGGTTGACGTTATCAGACCTCTCTCATCACTGGATAGATCTTCCAAACATAAGTTGAATAAAGAAACTATAGAACTCAATAACACAATCAATAACTTAGACTTATCTGACATATATAGAATATTTCAACCTGCACCAAGTGCATACACTTTCCTCTCAGCAGCACATGGATCCTTCTCTAAAATAGACCATATAATGTGCCACAAAGCAACTCTTAGCAAATACAAAAAGTTAGAGATACTACCATGCATTTTATTGGATCATAATGGAATGAAATTGGAAATCAACAACAAAATAAAAGACAAAATTTTCTCCATCACTTGGAGCTTAAACAATATGCTACTTAATGAACAATGGGTTCCAGAAGACATCACAGAGGAGATTAAAAAATTCTTATAAGTAAATGAGAACATAGACACAACATATCAAAATCTCTGGGACACAATGAAAGCAATACTAAAAGGAAAATTCATTACATGGACTTTATTTCTTAAAAAAAAGTCAAAAAATATATGACCTCACCCTACATTTCAAAGACCTAGGAAAAGAAGAACAAATCAGTAGCAAAAGCAGAATAAGACAAGAAATAATTAAAATTAGAGCTGGAATCAATGAAATAAAAAAAGGAACAATATAAAATTGACAAAACAAAAAGTTGGTTCTTTGAAAAAATTAATAAAATTGATAGACCCTTAGCCACGCTAATGAAGAGAAGAGAGAGCTCAAATTACCAGCATACGTGATGAAAAAGGTAATATCACAACTGACACTAAAGAAATACAGAGGATCATTAGAAATAATTTTGAAATCTTAAACTCCAATAAAATCGAAGGCATTGAAGGCATTGACAGATTTCTTAAGTCATATGATCTTCCCAGATTGAGTCAGGAAGATATAAACAATTTAAACAGACCAATATCAAGTGAGAAAACAAAAGACGCCATCAGAGGCTTACCAACCACGAAAAGCCCAGGACCGGATGTTTACACAGGTGAGTTCTACAAGTCCTTTAAAGAAGAACTAATACCAACACTCTTCAATTTATTTCAGGATATAGCAAAATAGGCAGTCATTCCAAACTCATTTTATGATGCCAATATCACCCTGATCTCCAAACCAGGCAAAGACACATCAAAAAAGAAAACTTTAGACCAATATGTCTAATGAACATAGATGCAAATTTCTCAATAAAATTCTGGTAAATCTAATACAAAAACATATCAAAAAATTTGTGCACCATGATCAAGTGGGATTCATCCCAGGGATGCAAGTTTGGTTCAACATACAGAAATCAAAAAATATAACTCACCACATCAATAGACTTAAAGGTAAAAATCATATGGTCACCACAATAGACACAGAAAAAGCATTTGACAAAATACAACATCCAGTTAAGTTTAAAACACTAGAAAAACTAGGGATAACAGGAACATATCTCAACGTTTTAAAGGCTATCTATGCTAATCCTCAGGCCAACATCATTCTAAACAGACAAAAGTTGAACGCATTCCCTCTAAAATCTGGAACAAGACAGGAATGCCCTCTCTCACCACTTCTATTCAACATAGTTCTTGAAACATTGGCCAGAGCAATTAGACAGATGAAAGAAATTAAAGGAATACACATAGGAAAAGAAGAACTTAAATTAGCACTATTTGCTGACAATATGATTCTATACCTAGAAGACCCCCAAAACTCCATCAAAAAATGTCTAGAACTAGTAATTGAATTCATCAAAGTAGCAGTATATAAAATCAAAACCCATAAATCAAAGGCGTTTCTGTATATCAGTGACAAATCCTCTGAGAAGGAAATGAGGAAAACTACCCCATTCACAATAACCTAAAAAATAAGATAATTGGGAATCAGCTTAACAAAAGAGGTGAAAGATCTGTATAATAAAAACTACAGAAGCCTAAAGAGAGAAATCAAAGAAGACCTTAGAAGATGGAAAGATCTACCTTGTTCTTGGTTAGGCAGAATTAATATTATCAAAATGACTATACTACCAAAAGCACTATACATGTTTAATGCATTTCTCATCAAAATTCCAATGGCATTCCTCATAGAAATAGAAAAAGCAATCATGAAATTCATATGGAAAAATAGGAGACTCAGAATAGCTAAAGCAATCCTTAGCAGGATAAGTGAAGCAGGTGGCATCACTATACCAGACCTTAAACTATACTACAGAGCAATAGTATCAAAAACAGCATGCTATTCACACCAAATCAGTCTTGTAGACCAATGATAGAGAATAGAGGACACAGAGAGTAACCCCCCAAATTACAATTATCTTATATTTAAAAAGGGTGCCAAAAACATGCACTGGAGAAAAGAGAGCATCTTCAAAAAATGGTACTAGGAAAACTGGAAACCCATATGCAACAATATGAAATTAAACCCTTATCTTTTACCTGCACAAGACTAAACTCAAAATGGATCAAGAACCTAGGAATGAAACCTGAAACTCTGTGCCTAATAGAATAAAAAAGTAGGCCCTAATCATCATCATGTGGGATTAGGCCCAACTTCCTTAATAAGACTCCTATAGCACAAAAATTTAAAGCAAGAATCAATATATAGGATAGAATCAAACCAAAAAGTTTCTTGAAGCAAAAGAAACAATCTGTGAGGTGAACAGAGAGCTTACATCCTGGGAGCAAATTTTTACCCCTCACACATCAGATGGAACACTAATCTCTAGGATATATAAAGAACTCAAAAAGCTAAGCACAAAAAACAAAACAAAACAAAACAAAAACTCAAAAAACCCAATCAACACATGGGCCAAGGACTTGAAAAAACACTTCTCAGAAGAGGATATACAATCAATCAAGAAATATATTTTAAAAATGCTCATCATCTATAGCAATTAGAGAAATGCCAATCAAAACTTCTTTAAGTTTGGGCTGGGGATGTGGCTCAAGCGGTAGCACGCTCGCCTGGCATGTGTGCGGCCTGGGTTCGATTCTCAGCACCACAAACAAACAAAGATGTTGTGTCCACTGAAAACTAAATCTATATCTATATCTATATCTATATCTATATCTATATCTATATCTATATCTATATATATATATATATATCTATATCTATATATATATATATATATATATATATATAAATTCATTCTCTCTCTCTCTCTCTCTCTCTCTCTCTCTCTCTCTCTCTCTCCCTCTCTCTAAAAAAACTACTCTAAGTTATTATCTCACTCCAGTCAGAATGACAGCTATTATGAAGACAAACAACAAAAATGTTGGCGAGGATGTGGAGAAAAATCTACACTCATACATTCCTGGTTGGACTGCAAATTGGTGCAGCCACTATGGAAAGCAGTATGGAGATTCTTTGGAAATCTGGGAATGGAACCACCATTTGACTCAGGTATCCCTTCTATTTGGACTATACCCAAAGGAATTAAAAACAGCATACAACAGGGACACAGCCACATCAATGTTTATAGCAGCACAATTCACAATAGCTAAACAGTGGAGCCAACCTAGATGCCCTTCAGTGGATGAATGGATTTAAAAATGTGGCACACATACACAATAGAATTTTATTCAGCAATATGAGAGAATAAAATCATGGCATTTGCAGGTAAATGAATGGCATTGGAGAAGATAATGCTAAGTGAAATTAGCCAATCCACACACACAAAAAAAATGCCAAATGTTTTCTCTGATACAAGGAGGCTGACTCATAGTGGGATAGGGAGGGGTAGCATGGGATGATTAGATGAATTCTAGATAGGAAAGAGGAGTGGGAGGTAAAGGGAGGGGCAGGGGATTAGAAAGGATGGTGGAATGTGATGGGCATCATTATTTAAAGTACATATATGAAGACTTGAATTGGGGGTCAACATACTTTATATGCAACCTGAGATATGAAAAAATTGTGGTATATATGTGGGATAAGAATTGTAATGCAAAAAAACCCCAGAAAGTAATTGTGTTAAGGCATGAATTAGTGTGAACATACTTAATATACAAAGATATGAAAAACTGTGCTCTATATGTGTAATAAGAATTGGAATACATTCCACTGTTGTATATATGTAAATATATAAAATCAATAAAAAATTCATATGCCATTCTCACTACAGAGCCCTTCCAAGGGCAGAAGTTGCAATTTTTTAAAAAAATTTCCTCTCGTATATGAAGTATTAGAAGATTGTGCCATGAGAGAAAAACTTAAAAAGTTTTAAAAGTAATGCAAAGAACAATGCTGCAACACTATTTTTTAAAAGATGGATACTTGATTTAAAATTATTGAACCTGTATTTTATACCTCCTTATTAAAATTTTGAGAACAAGATACAATCATTCTGTGTCACATTACTAGGCAAACTGTTGAAGTACTGTTTTAAACCTCCCTGTATATAAAATTATCATGAAGGATGTAAAACCCTTTAGACCAATTGCTGTATGCATGTAATGAAATTGTAGATAGAAGTGTATTGCATTAAAAATGAACAAAAACTAGACACTTTTACTATACAAGACTGCTGATGAAGAAATGTGTTTGTGTGTGTGTGCGTGTGTGTGAGTGTGTGTGTGAAAGAAGATATCACAGGGACAAATGAGTTGTGGCTTTGAATTACATGATGTGTGCCACATGACCTTAATTCAAATTTGCCAAATTTGATACTGTAAAAAAATGGATAACTGTTCTAATATCTGAGTAGTAAGTTTTTAAAAACATGTCATCATGGACTAATTTTGGTTGTTACAGTCATCAATGTCAACCCAAAAAATTCAGAGGTAAAAATTTTGTGTGATCGAAACACCAGTTGACAGACAAACTTAGAGCTTTATTCTATTCAGAGAAGGCAGATGAATTGGAAATCTTTATTTTTTTTTTAATACTGGAGATAATTGTATACCTATCAAAGTTTTTACAAATATGATTTTTTAATTTCCATTCTGGACAACAGTGGTCAGCAGAATCATCAGTTGGCACCTTCATGGTGACCTCTCCATCACCTTGTCTCACTTGAACCGTTTTAATTTTATGCTCTGCAGTAGTCAATTATTTGTATTCAGCTAGTTCTCCTTTAATGTGCCACTGCTCTGTCTTTGTGTTACACATTCTGTTGTTTTGATTTATTTACAATACATGCTGTGCCATTATGATTTTAACTTTGTTGTGTTGGTTGAATAACTTGTAATACTTAAATGCTTGAGGTCACAGTGAAAACCCATACCAGTATTTCTTTCAGCTCCATTTCAAATATATTTATTTGATACCAGTATTTCTTTCAGCTCCATTTCAAATATAATTAACCTGAATATTTTGGATGTTTATCAAAGGTCTTTTATGAGGAAAGTAAATTTATGAAATAATAGATGTGTAACATATATGAGTAATGTTGGCTTTGAACAAATTTTGAAAACTTAGTTGACAAAATATTGGATCACCTGAAAAGAAGCATGAATTTTGAAATCTGAATGCCTTGGTTCTCAGTATTATCATTCTTTTTTCATATATATATATATATATATATATATATATATATATATATATATATATATATATATATATATAAATTATCAATGGACCTTTATTTATTTATATGAGGTGCTGAGAATCAAACCCAGTGCCTCACATATGTGAGGCGAGTGCTCTACCATTGAGCTACAACCCAACACCATCATTCTTTTAAAAAAATATATTTTTAGTTGTAAATGGACTCAATGCCTTTATATATTTTGTTTATTACATGTGGTGCTTAGGATCAAACCCATGGCCTCACATGTGTGAGGTAAGTACTCTACTACTTAGCCACAACCCCAGTCCCTGTATTATCATTCTTTATTGAATTTATTTCTTATTAAAGTATATAGTTTTTAAGACATTTTTTACAGTATTATGTAACTTCAAGCATGGTTAGATTAGAGTGATGCTCATATGTTACCATAGAGCAGACATTTATATTTTGTCTAGACTTTATTATATGAGTAGTTTTCATGCACTATATATATACAGCAAGCAACCTATTTCCAATGAGAAACATGTCAGTTAATGTATTTAAAGCCATCGTTACAAGTTTGTAATGTATGTTTTCCAACTTGTTTTATATGTATGTGATGTATTACAAAAAATATTGTTCTTAATTGAAAAAAGGATATAGAATGTAAAAACCACAATTGTTCATAAATGAATATTGCCAATTGTTTCCCAGCCCTTTCTTATATTGGGTGTTTTGACTTGAGATACAGTTAGCTAATGAATGGATAAATTAATTAAACACTTATGAAATTCAGTTGGGATTTAACTTAGCTTGTAATTTAATTATTTGTTTCTTTATTGCATCCATTCACCCACATCAATAATTTAGTGAATGTTATAATACCAATCTAAAAAACAACCAAAAAAGCAAACTGAGGGGTATGAGAGGAGAGGAGTTATGGTGATGGAAGTTACCAGGTAAAATCTTTGTAATTCATCAAGATCTGCCTTAGGAACATATTCCTCTTTTAGTGTGTGTGTTTTTAAAATTTGTTTTAATTAGTTAAACATGACAGTACAATGATCTTGACATATCATATTTTTGAATAAGATGGGGTATAATTTCTCATTTTTCTGAGTGTACAGGTTGTAGAATCACATTGGTCATGCAGTCATGTATATACATACAGCAATACTAATGTCTATTTTATTCTGCTGACCTTCCTTTCCCTCCTTCCCCTCCCCTCCCCTCCCATCAGTTCTCTCTACCCAATCTAATGTGACACACTTCTTTTTTTCCCGCACATCATCATACATGTATTCTGTATAACGATGAGGGTCTCCTTCCATCTTCCGTGCAATTCCACTTCTCCCTCACTTTCCCTCCCACCTCTCTTCCCAAGTGTGTTTTATTTTACAGAATGAATTTAAAAAGCAACTGTTACCAAGTAAATATAATTTAATATAAAAATTTACCATGAATTACTAATATTAAAATTATTAAACAAAGAACTTATAAGTCTGCAAATTCCATACAATATAGACAGTTATGTCTTTGGAAACGAAAAACAAGCTCCTGCTCCGAGTCTTACAGGTTAATTTCAGCTGCTGTGCACTGCAGGTATCATCTCTCCTGTGTCTCAGAGCCAAAATCTCTGCTCTCCCAGGTGTCTTATGTGGTCTATAAAACAGAACAAGGTAAAAAGGTCACTTGGGATGAGTTGCTGGCCACAGAGAGTGGCCAGGACCACAATTGTCCTCAGGAAATGCAAGATGAACTTGGGCCCTGATCTCTCCTGGGGTCTGGGCAGGGAGCACTGAGGCTGGTATGCTGCCCTCAGCTGAGGGTGTTGTCTGTGGGAAGAGTGTCTATGAATGTCCTCAGGAGGAAATTCTCATGGATATTCACCTTCAGAACCTTCTGAGGCTGCTTCCCTAGAGAGTGAACATGAGACAATGGGAAGAGTTCTCTAGGACATTTGGGTGTAAAGGCTGAGTAGCATACATCTGGGACCCTGAAGAGCAGCATCTGTGATGACACAGGGTGGAGCAAGGACCCTGGCTCCTCCAGCCCTACCCTCTGTAGTGCCATTCCTCAGAGAGCTTCCTGCACTGATTTTAACCAAATTGTACCTTCCCTTGCATGGCCATGGTCACATGCAACTATGGAACCTTCAGTGCTCTAATTGATTCTTATGGATTGCAACAAAGTGCAACAAAGAAACTTAAGAAAGCAAAGGAGAATATGTGGACTGATTTGACCTCTGCTCTCCTTCCCATTCTTTCCAGACTCACATTTCCTCTTCCTAAACTGCTTTATCGCCTTTGTTGCATTGAGCCCACATATTAAAACAGGAGAGGGCCCCTGGAAACAATTCATGTTAGGGGACCTACATTCCAATTGTGTAATCTTGACCTAGGAAAGGAAGGATACATTCATGCATGCTCAGAGCCAGCAAAGGCAGGAGAACCCAGCTATTCAGTGGTCAGTAAAACAGAACCAGATTGTTTGTGTCTCATGTATCAGGCAACAACTCAGTATTTCTGATGCTCCCTACAACTCAAACTCAGTGTATGGGTATGCAGTATTACTCAGCATGATTCAGTGGTGTTGCCTGTGGTAAAAAAAAAAAAAAAAAGTAGGGAAAGACTAAGAATGTTAGTGCAGAGAGATTGAACAGACATTGAAGGTCCAAGGACCTCAAAGATCTGGATGAGGAAAGCACCTTTAGAAAAGTCATAAAATGTGGGAAAGATGAAACATGGAAAATCTACAGAGTCTTTACATAAGAAAGAATAATTAAGAGAAACCAATAGAAAATCAATTACTTGCAGATTTCTTGTCCTTTTTTCCTCCTTCTCATCCTCTGAATCACTTTCTATGTTTTCTCTGTGGACCATGGCCGTGATGGTGATGATGTGGCCTTAGAAAAAGGAAATGCAGAGTTAAAGTCAAGGTGAGAACTTAAGTTGCTCCTGTTCCTGGTGTTCTAGAACCCACAGTCAAAGCTCTCCATTCTTTTTCTTGTCTGCATTCCTGTCTCCTGGCCTCCATCACCTCACCTCTGCAATGAGAAATAGATCTAGCATCCCAAGAGCTCTTTTCCAGTTCACATTCTGCCATTGTACTTGGTAGGGATTCTGTGTCATCCTGTTCCTCCAAGAGGAAGCCACAGTCTCCCTGATTTTCTGGACTTAGGCCTCTTAAATACAAGCAAATTCAGATTTTCCTCCTAGTCCCAGGGCTTGGGAATTAGACGAAGACTGGAGGTTAGAAACATGTTCAAGGAGGAACTTCTCCCCACTCTTTTACAGGAGAACACAGTGGCCTGTCCAGGGAGCACAGAAACAATTTTCTTTAAGTTGCCCACATTTGGGAGTTCATTTTCAACCAGAAATAGACAAAACACAGAAGAGAAAGTGCTGCTCTAAAAGGATAACAATCAGAGGGGAATTGTGACTTCTTACTCACTGCTTATCACTAGTGAGAGCTTCAATTACAGGTTTGCAAAGTGCTTCTAAGAAAGTATGTCCCACTAGATTCTTTCCATTGTGGGTCAAACCTAAAGTGTAGATCTTATTTCTTTCATGCACAATGACAAAAAATAATCAATAATGAAAGCCAAGCTACTTGATGTTTATTAGAGGCAAATTTAGGACAGAATGGGACTTAACATGGAAGATTGTGTTTACCTGGCAAAGCAAAAGTTGTCTTCTTATGAACAGGATGTCAGAAGGTCTACTAACTCTTCTTTTATGAAAATAATACATATTTCTGTTTTTTTTCTATTTTATTCCCATTCCTCATTTCCCACATGAGTAGGTGAACTCAAATCTTACCATGAAACCTTTCCCATTTTGTCATACCCCAAGGGCTGTTCCTACCTGGAGGCTCTTCCTCGTCACAGCTTGAATCATAATCTTTGCTCCATGTCCAACCTTTAGAGACACAGACACCATCAACAGAGTTACTTAAGATTGACTCATTCTTTCTTCTACACAACTAAGCTTATGATGGTTGCTAGGGTTGGATGTTTTTTTATCCCACACTGAATTGTGTGATTGAGGCTTGGTCCTCAGTATGGCCACAATGAGATTTGTGAAATCTGTGTGAGGAAGGGTCTGCTTGGAGGTGTTGAGGACATTTGACGGTATGAGAGTCAGAAGTAAGAATATAGATTTCTCAAACCCTTGTTAGATCCTGTTATATAAGAAGAGCAAATGAATCAACTGATCCCTGCTGGCTTCATGTCTCCCCATGTGATGTCTCTCTCCTGCACCTGCATCCCTTCTGACACCACCAATCATGCAATGCAGCTAAGAGGGTATTCACTAAAGCCAAGTGTTTGCCAGTGCCATGCTCTTGTATCTCCAGAACTGTAAGCTAAACACACCCACCTGTATAATTTATTCAATTTCTGGGTTTCGTTATTGGAAAGAAAAATATAGTGATACTAATATTAATAGTCAGGATCATCTTCATCTCTGTTCTGGGTTCTCAGACCCTCTCTGAGTTCTGGGGAGTCAGAGGCCTCAAACAGGATGCTGCAAACAATTGCAAACCTTCTAATGAGAGAGTGGAGCTGTAAGGAGTCAAATTTTAACTACTTTCTTCCATTGGAACATTATCCCTCTCTCATTGAAACAGACCAAGCTGACATGCAAACTGTGATGCCAACAGTTTCAGGAATATAAACTCACAGAACATACACTGTGCCATCATCAGAGCAGCGGCCCAGAAGAGAATGGCAATGTTCTCTGCTTTATGCACATGGGTCTACTGGCCACTTTGAAAGTTTCGTATTAAATTAAAATAAAATTAAAAATACTGTTATTTTGGATGGCCAAGACCAGGAGTTCAAAGATGAAGCAGACAAGAATTTCCTTCCACCTGGTTTCCTTGGACAGCAGTTTGCTAGCATGTTTTCACTCCTCATACTCCTCATTTATAAGTAGACTGCGGAGTCAGATTGTTAGCATGTTCTCACTCCTCATACTCCTCATTTATAAGTAGACTGTGGTGTCATGCAAAAGTGAAAAGTGCCAGGAACTCTCTGAGCGCCTGAGGAATCGACATAAACAAAGTCAACATTAAGATCCAGATGGCTCCCCTCAAAGTCAAGCACATCCCACCTAGAGCTCATAAGAAATGTGTGTGAAATGCTTGGACACAATGCTATCTTCTTAACTTCCCTACTGATTCTGGCTGGTCCTGGTCAGATCCCAGGTGGATACCTGGTTCATTGTAGAGCCCCACATGTTGAACAAGTGAGATCTTAGCACACAGTTGCATTTATCAAATGATGTCATGGACTAAGATGAAGACACTCTGCCCAGGGAGGAGTTCAGGGATGAGAAGGAATGATGAGCACAGTGGTTCTACCCTCACAGTGACCAGTCAGTGTCAGTATCCATGTATGTATGAATAGAAGGACCTAGACAGCATTTGAGACTGACCGTATGAAGACCTATCATATATACTGTCAATGTGATATCCTGCAGGCCACACAGGGGGCAGCACAGACCTAAACTAGGGATCGGACACCACTGCTGTGCTGAGCTGGACCTTCACTAGAGCCCACCTTTTGCTCTGTAACTAGATGAGCTGCAATTGTGCTGATCAGGACCCATGAAAATCCATCCAGTTAAAACATGTTTCTACAAAGTAGTGTCTACAAAAAGACCCAATAAGGTAGCTTTCAGTGTCAGTTGGAACATGCAAAGTAAGCCCTTCCTTAGCTACAGTAATCTCTGGCCTGTGCATCTCCTCTGTCTCAGATGCCCACCATAAGTGAGCATAGTGCATTGTTGGACCTGAGGGTCACTGTTAAGGATTGGCCCTGTCCAGAAACTTGTGCCTGGAATGGGGATTGGAAGATGAATTCTGACACCTCTCACAAAAAATGTATATGAACGTGAAAAATTTTCATGAGTGAAGTGTTGTGAACAATCACATGCACTGCTTAAATATAGGACGTACTGACAGGTGAGGTTTGCTATTAAATGAAGTTGCTACTGGTGCAGTGACAGGAATGAAATGGAGCTTTTTCTTTATAGAGTGTCGTGAAAATTTTCTGGGTTTTGATGGGATATGTTTTGCATGTTAATTGAGGGATTGGTGTGCAATGAACTGCACACATGGAGAGTTTACAGTTTGATCTATTTACACATATACAAAATCATGATCTAATGGAGATGGCTTTTTTGTTTAAACATGTGGACATTGGCATGTTGGCATGTATATATCTAGAGAAACAAACAAATGTGCAAAAACGAACACAAAGTCACACTCAGAATCATGTTGCATGAATGCACACAGAGACACATGTATAAAACTCTCATTGACCCAACCACTTTGCTCAACTCACACAGGTGCTTCAAGGAAATATGCAGAATGGCCATAGATTTTTTTTAATCAATTTAGACCACAAATCCCTCACTTCTCATTCTAAAGGAGGTAGTGGAATCACTGAGACTCTGCACTCAAAAGGAAGGAAGACTCTCTGACCCTTGGCATCGTCTACATTTTGCAACAGGAAGAGAGTGAGGTCAGGATACATACCAATTATGGATCCTCTTGAATCCTCCTGTAAATACAGAAAAGGAGTCACTATGAAGATCAAGCCATGCTCTGTCCTGTGTGCACAAGTCTTTTGTTTACTTGGTGACATTAGAATATCCAATGAGAATGTGGGCAAATCAAGGGAACAGATAGAAAATGTACTCTCACCAAATGACACAAGCTTTTCTAGGGGATTTGTGTCACAGGTCTATATTAGGTGATAATTAAGGAATTCAATGGCCAGGAGGGAAAACCATAGCCAGGCACAAAGCTTGTTATCATATAGTGTGTAGTTTATACTTTTTCTTGTTAAAGTTGCCTTCAGTGAGGTCTCATTTGGCAACAGACACCCTGATGAGAATCTGCACACTCAGGAAATTGTGTATGTCATCTCCAGGAAACCATATCATATTACAAGAGAAAGAGAAACTAAAGAGCAACACTTGGATTTCAGAGGAAAATAAGCAACCTTACCATGGCTTTTGATGGGGCCTCCTGACCCATGCTTTCTCCAGGAATGAACTCCACCATGTCATTTGGGGGAACTAGGAGGATGCATAATAATGATTAGTATACTGATTTAAGGCTTATGAATAGTTCAGGGCATTTCTTGATATGGACATCAGTGAAAATATACAGCAAAGATAAGAACAAGAATGAGAGATGGCCGCGAATAGAGTTCATCACACCCCGTGTACCGCATCACTGCACAGGTGAATACAGGGTTAGAATGACAAAAAGCTATCTTGTTAGGAATTTCCAGCAAAATTGGGGTGCACCGAAAACTAGAGGAAGGATTTCCATCACCAAGGACCGGTTACTGAGTCTCAAATGCGAGCCAACTGTGTGACCAGAGATCCAGGCTGATTGATCTGCCGCCCGTCCTGCGGCCTGCTCCGCGGCTACAGACGGGGGGGTGCCACCGAGAAGCGACCAGAAAGCAGAGAGAAATGGCGCTACAGATTCTGTGGAGTCCTGCTGGCTGTGCCCTCACTGAGCTCTGGGCTGAGTTCAGGGTAAGGAAGCGGTCCAGTTCTATCCCCACAACGGAAAGTCCACCAAGGAAGCCAGCGGCCACCATCTTGGAGAGCTGACGTCACCATCGCCAGGTTCCAACAGATTGCAACAATAAAACAGCATGAACATCCAGACTACATATAACTTACTAAATGCAAATAGATGAATACTATGAATAAGTCTATACTCCGCCTAAGCCCTTAAATACCCCCAAGTACTCCTGTCTATTTTCTTGTTAATATCCGCCTGCATTTGAGTAACCCCCCAAAGAAGCTAACATATACTAACCTCCATACAATCAAATCACCCGACCTTAACATAAAATCCTAAGTCCAAACCTCAGTTCTCTATATGCCATCAAAATCTGAAGGCCTTTAATGAAACCAATGAATTTACCTTAAATCACAATTAAATCCAACATCTCTAAACATTGTCTCCTAACACAAAGGAGAGATAGTGGAACTTAAAAACCAAAACAAATTTAAAGGAGAAAACAGAAACACAGCAGTCAAACAGAGTTGGAAAGTAACTTGAGCACCATGAAAAAACAAGGGAAAAAAGGAGTACAAACAATGCAGGACAACTTAAATACAAAGGAGAACCTACAGGCACCAGAAAAATGGACGGAGAAAGAAGTCAAGGCATACCTAATTCCGATGGAATGGAATCTTAGAGAAGACTTTAGACAGCAAGTTCAAACAATGAAAGTATATTTTGAAAACGAATTAAATAAGCAAATTCAAATGTCAAAGAACGAGCTCTATCAGGAAATAGAGATTTAAAAAAAAAAACAAACAGTAATCCTAGAAATGCAGGAAACCATAAACCAAATTAAAAACTCAAACGAGAATATTACAAATAGACTAGATCAAGTAGAAGCCAGAACATCCGATAATGAAGACAAAGTTTATCAACTTGAAAAGAATATAGTCAACACAGAAAGGATGCTTAAAAGACACGAGCAATCTATCCAAGAGATACGGGATGTCATAAAAAAACCAAACCTGAGAGTCATTGGGATAGAAGAAGTCATAGAGGTTCCAACCAAAGAAATGAACAATCTATTGAATGAAATAATCCTAGAAAACTTCCCAGATATGAAAGATGGGGAATGGATTGCCAAATCCTGGAAGCCTACAGGACCCCAAACATTCAAATCCGTAATAGACCAACTCCAAGACACATAATTATGAAGATATCCAACATACAGAACAAGGAGAGAATATTAAAAGCTATGAGAGAAAGGAGGCAGATTACATTCAGGGGTAAACCAATTAGGTTAATGGCTGATTTTTCATCACAGACGTTGAAAGCAAGAAGATCCAGTAACAACGTATTTCCAATGCTAAAAAATAATGGATTCCATCCAAGAATACTGTATCCAGCAAAATTAAGCTTCAGATTTGACAATGAAATTAAAATATTTCATGATAAACAAAAGTTAAAAGAATTTGCAGCCAGAAAACCAGCACTGCATGGCATCTTGAGCAAAACACTACAAGAAGAGGAATTGAAAAACAGCACCCCAAACTAACAGTGGGAGGTAACTCAGTAAACAGAAGGAAAAAAAATAACCAAAAAGGAAAAACTAGCCATATTAAATAAAATAAATAAACAAGCATGACGGGTAGCACTAACCATATTTCAATAGTAACCTTAAACGTTAATGGCTTAAATTCACCAATTAAGAGACATAGGCTAATAACCTGGATTAAAAAAACAAATCCAATTATATTCTGCCTTTAGGAGACTCATATGATAGGAAAAGACATACACAGACTGAAGGTGAAAGGTTGGGAAAAATCATACCACTCACATGGTCCCCCGAAGCAAGCAGGAGTGGCCATACTCATATCGAACAAAATCAACTTCAAACCTAAGTTAATCAAAAGGGATAAAGAAGGACACTACATACTATTAAAAGGAACCATCCACCAACAAGACATAACAATTATCAATATATATGCACCAAACAATGGTGCTGCAACATTCATAAAACAAACTCTCCTCAAGTTCAAGAGTCAAATAGACCACAACACAATAATTATGGGTGACTTCAACACACCGCTCTCTCCATTGGACAGATCCTCCAGACAAAAGCTGAATAAAGAAACTATAGAACTCAATAACACAATCAATAACCTAGACTTAACCGACATATATAGAATATATCAACCATCATCAAGTGGATACACGTTCTTCTCAGCAGCACATGGATCCTTCTCAAATATAAACCATATATTATGCCATAGGACAACTATTAGTAAATATAAAGTTGTGGAGATAATACCATGCAACTTACCTGATTACAATGGAATGAAACTGGAAATCAATGATAAAAGAAGGAAGGAAAAATCATACATCTCATGGAAAATGAACAATGTTACTGAATGATCAATGGGTTACAAAAGACATAAAGGAGGAAATCAAAATATTCTTGGAGATGAACGAAAATACAGACACAACATATCAGAATCTATAGGACACAATGAATGCAGCTTTAAGAGGGAAATTCATTTCCTGGAGGTCATTCCTCAAAAAATGAAAAAAAAAATAACAAATAAATGAGCTCACACTTCATCTCAAAGCCCTAGAAAAGGAAGAGCAAAACAACAGCAAATGTAGTAGAAGGCAAGAAATAATTAAAATCAGAGTGGAAATCAATGAAATTGAACAAACAAACAAAAAAAAACATTAAAAACAAAGTTTTCCAGAGGCAGAGGGGACTCAGAGGAGGAGGTATTGCCCAGGCCCAGCATGGGATGCCCTCGCTCACCCCAGACAGTCCCCAGGAATGTGGGGCTCCCCATGCAGGGCCAGGGAGGTGGCCTCCTTCTCCCAGAACCCACCCAAAGTCCCACAGCTGGACCTCAGTCGGCCTGTGGGATGGATTGTCACCTGGGAGGACAGCACTGATTTTCTGCTTTCTTTTCCTAATTCCTACTAATGTGTTGGTTAGTGGGGTGTCCTCAGGAGTCACAGGTCCTTCAGGACCCCTTCCTTTTCTTTTTCTCCTCTACTTTCTCTCTCCTTGTCTCCCTCCTCTTCCTCTCTGACATTTGGGTCCTGCTCAGACCTGCCCTCTGGAGGCAGCTCCTTCCTTGGAACCAGGCTTTATGGCCACTTAACAACTGGTACGGCTGCTCAGGACCATGTCCCGCCCAGCTTTCTGTCAGCCAGGCCACATCCAGCAGGAAGCAGGGAGGGAATGAGCCGGGTGCATCGTTGCTTTGTTGCGTAAGGACTTAAAAAAAAATAAGATAAAATTCACATCATACAGAATTAAAATAGGGTTTTATCACATTCACAGAGTGGTGCAAACACTGCCTCTATCAAGTTCCAAAACTGTGGCGCTCGGCCCTGGCAACCTCTAATCTATGTTATTTTTCTCTGGATTTCCCAATTCTTGTATATTTTGCAGAAATGGAATCATGTCATATCTGACCTCATGTGTGTTTTTTATTTCACTTAGCATAATGTTTTCAAGGTTTATCTAATCATAGGATGTGTTAGTACTTCATTCATATTCATGGTTGAGTAATATTCCATTGTATGGATATACCACAATTGTTTATCCATTTGATTGTTTTTGAACTTTTGGATTATTTCCCCCTTTTCAGTGAACATCTGTGAAAAATAATTTTTTGAGGGGGGAAAGTTCCTATTTTTATTATTTATTCATATGATAACTTTGTGGTTAGCTTTTTGGGGGGACTTCTAGACTTCCTTACCATATTGCTGTGCAGAAATTGATCATGTGTTTAAAGGACTCAAGTTGCATCCTGAAGTCTTCTGCCTATAGCCCTGCCAGGTATTATCTGAGTGAAAGCATTTAGAGCCTTGAAATCTGCCCTAACTGTTCAGCAGTGAAACCCTGGATGGACCATGAAGGAGAGTTTGGTGCAGCATAGGACAGGGGTGGAAAGACAAGCCTCAGCCACCCCTCCATCCACTGATTCACCATCCACTGATTCACCATCCACTGATTCACCATCCACTGATTTACCATCCACTGATTCACTGTCCACTGATTCACTGTCCACTGATTCATTAGTAGAATATCTATCACATACCTACCTCACACCAGTCCCTCTGCTGGACATGGGAAGAGATGCATAAGGTATAGGTGACTCCTGAAGAGGCTTATGACCTTGGGATGGGGGAAACAGACACACAAATGACAATCAGCCCATGCGTGGTGGCCTCCACCTGTAATCCCAGCTCCTCAGGAGGCTGAGGCAGAGATCATCTAGCTCATTTCTGGGAAGGTAAAGCAAGGGACAGTGAACAAGGGTCTCTTCTGGGGACAGGGCTGGGTCAGGGATGTGGTTCTGCTCGCCTCTGTAACTTGAGAGCCCAGCACATAGTAGGTGCTTAGTTTTGCCTGGCACATAGTAGTCACTCAGTAAACGACTGTCAGTTGTGTGGATTCATGTTTCCAGAGAGGGACCTGACCTTTAGTTTTCTGCCCTTCTCTGTGGTGGTGATTGGTTCTCATCATGGGTGAATACAAAACAAAGGTGATTCTCAGTTTTGGAGTGTGATCCTTCGTCTACTGACCTTCCTCCCCCATCACTGTGCCAAGGAGGATTCCAGCTCCCGTTCACATGACAATGCACAGCCATCAGTACATAAGTGTTGCTCTGAAATATGGGAGAGAACTGGCCAGCCAGCCGCAGGTCTGTTTATTTAAAAGGGAAAACTCCCGGCAGGTGAGCGAGGGCCTCCCGGCCTCCCTGCCTCCCATCTCCGCTCTGGGTTCTGCACCAGGATCTGGTGCAAAGGGCTCTCCCAGGCCCCGGGTCGCCTCACAGAATGAGCCTGGCAGAGGATGGGGAGCTCCTGGCAGGGATGGATGGTCCCCACCGGCCCAGGCAGCACCTCTGCTACGTTCAAGGAGGGCATGTGTGTACCCCAGCCTCAGCCCGGTTGGCTTTTCTGGGCCCATTTCATCCCTGCCGCAGTACCACGGAGGGGACCTTGGCTTCCCAGGGGTGGGTGTGACCAGAGTTGGGGACTGACTGCTGGGGACAGGGGCCCTGGCGGCCTGGGTTCCTTTCTGGCCCTGTGGGGACCCTCGACAGCAGACTCCCTCACTGGCCTTGATTTTCTCTTCTGAAAAATGGGGCCACTGCAGTGCGAGGGAGAGAAGGCCTTGGGGGGAACTCACTGCCACCTCATGCGCCCACCCCCAGGTCACCCAGTCCCACCCACCACCATGCAGACCCAGCCACCGCCCCTCACCTGTCCTCCTGTCCGTCCCCAGGTCCACCCTTTCACCCCACCCACATGGACCCAGTCACACACCCACTGCTTCACCCACTCACCCTCGTCCATCTGGCCATCCTTTCAGTCCATCTGTCTGTCCATCCACACATCCATCCGTCTACGCACCCATTTGTCCACTCAGCCGTCCACCTTTCCTCTTCTCTCATCCGCCCGCCATGCCATCCCCAACCATCTTCCCCGCCCACTCCTGGGTTTGCAAGGTGACCCCAGCCCTGGCTGCCCCATATTACAGATGGAGGAGCCTCCATCACAGGAGAAATATCAGAGAGCTCAGGGTCACCGTCAGGACCCCTGTTGGCTGGCCTGCCTCGGGTGACCAGTGCCTCTGAGGGGGCCTGCTCTCTGGGAGGCGATCTCTCTGGGCACCTGTGGTCAGGGGGAATGACAGGCTACAAACGACACAGCACCTGGCCTGTGACACCGTTTGGTGAGCACCTACTGTGTGTTCCCCAGGTCTGATGGGACTGTCCCCATTCTACAGAGGAGGGGATCGAGTCTCTGAGAGGCCAAGTGATGGGACAGAGCCCAGGCCCCAGACCAGAGGGTGGGACTCTAAATTCCTCTTGTCTCCGCTCTGCCACTTGGGTCCTGGTTTCTGCCCTGCCACCGCACACAGTGTGGCCCCAGGACACGCAGAACCTCAGTGTCCCCATATGTCCTGAGAGTGGCCTGCACGGTTTCTGGGGTTGACCGCAGAAGAAGAGGGGAGAACAGGAGCCAGGGGTCGCCATAGCCCTCGGTGACCCTGCTCACTCACTCACTCAACAAACACCGTGTGCCCTGCGCTCCTACTCTGTGCCTGCCTGAAGCTCAGCACTGGGAACACAGAGGTGACAGAGAGGGACAAAGGCTTCCATTCTCTGGGGAGGAAACAGTAGCCAAGTCCACACTTATGTTCAGCAATGGGGTGGTGACAAGACTTCTATGAGAAGGGGACAGCGTCAGGAGGGCGGAGGGGACAGCCCTCCAGGAGGACACGCTGCTTGGTCTCAGCACTGACCCCATCAGGAGAAGAGCCTGGTGTCAGGGCTGCAGGGAACAGAGGACCAGGCAGAGGGAACAGTGAGTTCCAAGGGCTGGTGTGGAGTCAGCAGGCTGGGGACATGGAACTGGGGTTGGGGACATTGCCAGCCTCTGCTCGGGACTTCTCCACGTGGCTCCTGTGACACCACATTGACTCTGGTCATTAATGACAGTGGCATCCCTCCTGCTCTCTGGGAGAGTTGAGCTGCGACTCTGCCTTATAATTCTCCATCCCTCCAACGACCTGTGTTTCAAAATCATGTCCCCGCATCTCGAGGCCTCTGGGGACCAGGTATATTTCTCCAAATCCCAATAAATAAACATAGTCAATCCATGGTCTCCAGAGGGTTATGGGCCACTCTGCCAGGGAACTGGGCGGGTCATCCCGCAGGGCCGGGCTGAGTTATGGGGGCACTTGAAGCCTCATGATGGGTCATGGCTCTGTGGTTGAGTGCTCGTCTAGCACATGCAATGCCCTGGGTTCAAGTCTAAGTACCACATAAAAATAAATAAGTAGAATAAAGGTATTGTGTGTGACTACAACTAAAAACAGAATATTTTAGAAAGTCTCCTTTTAAGGTATTCACGCTGTTGATTCTTGTCCATTTTCTCCAAAGCCGGGACTCTCGCCTGACGGTCGGGCTCCTGACTGTCCCCTCCGCACCTGGCACACAGCCTGGCCCACACAGGGTGCTCCGTGGATGGGGTGGGACCAACCTGATGTCCTCACTGCTGTCCTTCCAAGGGTTGTGCAGGTGGGTCCTGATCATTGTCACACAGGGACAGCAGTGACGGTGCTGTTGGGTCCCCTCCAAGCTCAGAGATAGTTAGTAATGAACCGATTCATTTCAGGAGGGGTAGATTTGGGCTGAGGACAGAGACGTGAATCAGGGCATCAGGCCTGGGAAGGCTGACCTGGACCCAGGTGCCCATTTTGCCCAAAGCACAGTGTCGACAGACTGGAGGGACCAGGACCCCTCTCCAGGCTGACCTCTGTGCTGCAAGGGGCTTCATGTTGGGGGGATCATAATTTTTTACAAATAATAGAAAATGGGGGTGGGTGGGGGAGAGAAGCCACAGACCGAAGCCAACGGAACCCTTCATTTCCATTTCCACCCTAGTCCCTGGAGGGTGTGTGTCCCCTTTCTATTTTCTTTTGCACCTGACCGGGCCTACATAGGGCTGGGGATGTGGCTCAAGTGGTAGCACGCTCGCCTGGCATGCGTGCGGCCAGGGTTCGATCCTCAGCACCACCTACAAAGATGTTGTGTCTGCCGAAAAATAAATAAATAAATAAATATTAAAAAATTCTCTGTCTCTCTCTCTCACTCTCTCTCTCTTTAAAAAAAAAAGAATTGGCCTATATTGCACATGTCCTTAGAATTCATGGGAGGCTTATTTAAAGGTAAGAGACGGTCATACTTTAGATATGAGTTGTCTCTGGAAAGCTCAGGTATAAGACAATGCAGGAAAGTTTTGAGGTGAAATGATTGGGTTTTGAGAGCTTAATCCTAATGAATGCATTAATCCACTGGTATGGACTAACTGGATGGTAACTGTAGCAAGTAGGGTAGACCTAGAAGTAGTCAATCAGAGGGGGCATGCCTTTGGGGTTCATAGTTTGTCCCTGGTGTGCAGATTTCTCTCTCTGCTTCCTCATTGCCATATGCTGAGCTGCTTTCCCACTCCTTACACTTCCCCCACTATGTTCTGCCTCACCTTGGCCCCAGAGCTATGGTGTTGGAGGTCAGTGGAGTGAGACCTGAAACTATGAGCTACATAAACTTTTCCTGCTCTAATTGGTGTTGTTAGATTTTTTTGGTCAGGGTGATGTAAAAGGCAACTAAAACACAGACTAATTTATCCAGCAGGGAATATTCAAGGCAGTACAGCATTTGAGATATGGCCTGGGTATTTCTAGCTGCTTTCAGCCTGATATACCATGGGGCTCAGGAGCAAAAGCCAGGGTAGAAAGATTTAAAATACTTGCAGGTTTTCCAGAAAAGAAAACTTTGTAATGTCGGGGCCAAGGATGGTGTAGTTGGCAAAGAGATTAGTTCCATTACACAGAAGCCACCTTTAGGCATCTCAGGAATGGGAAAGACACCACCCTTAGCAGGCTCAATGACTTGTGGAGAGATTATCCGGGTGCCCTGCTTGCAAAAGGCAACCTCAGAATCCTATGTCCAGATTCTTTTTGCTGTGTAACTAACATCATATGGGCTCACAGAGGCCATGGTCTAGGTGGGTCTGGCTACTGTCCTCATTCCCAGCTGACCTTGGTATTGTCCATGTGATGCTGGTTATCAGGCTTACAGAGTGAAGAGTTGAGGGGTTGTGAAGGTTTGCATTCATACTTCAGAGGAAAGGCTGGTGACCAGGATGTGCATATCACATTCAGAGTGCAACCCAGTAACCCCAGAAACAGTGATTTATCAAACGATGAGAGTGTAGCCAGTGTTGTGGTGGAGAGCTCAGTAGGTGAGCAGTGGCAGGCCTATGAACACCTGCTCAGGTAAGTGAAAGTGAGTGAGCACAGAAGCTCTAGGGAGTGGTCCCACATCAGACCAGGCTGGAGGGTAAGGAGGCTCAAGCTCTAGGGGAGCCATTTTACACCATCAGGTGCCCTAGTTTCCCACCTGGAGCACTAGACTTAATGGAGCACTAGACTTAATGTGTGCCCTGCTGTGCTTTTTCAGTTTCCTCCTTACTACTGTCCTCTTCTTCCCTTTGGGGCTAGTTGTGTTTCCCCTGCGTAGTTGTATCTTTGAAATGTGTTAACTTTCTTTTTGATTATTAATGAGGATTGCAGCCAATGCAGCTACAAAAGGTTTGATTCTGCTGCTTTGCTTCCATTCATGAAAGTCAGAAACTGAAGAGGCTGAGAGGAGGGAGAGGAAAAGGCTTCATTGGGAACAATTCAGCATTTCAGAGATGAATGGTTAGCTCCTGGCTTCATCTTGCTTAGTACTTCTGAGTGAAAGTGTATACAGTGTGTTATGTGGAATCATCCTCTCAGTCTTGGGCAGGTGGACACAAGCACAGTTTACTAGTGTTGACAGACTGTCCTTTAGAGGGGTCTGGGGTCATGGCTCAGTGGTAGAGAGCTTGCCTGACATGTGTGAGGCACAGGGGTCAATTCTTAGAACCATATATAAATCAATAAATATTCATAGACAACTAAAAATATATATTAAAAAATGTCACTAAGGAGCTGGGGATGTGGCTCAAGTGGTAGCGCACTCGCCTGGCATGTGTGCAGCGCTAGGTTCGATCCTCAGCACCACATAAAAATAAAGATGTTGTGTCTGCCCAAAACTAATAAATAAATATTAGAAAATTCTCTCTCTCTCTCTCTCTCTCTCTCTCTCTCTCTCTCTCTCTCTCTCTCTCTCTCTTAAAAAACTGTTATTTAAAGAAGTTGGGATTCTGTGGGTTATATCTGGGTCCAGTGGATCCTGATACATCCCAGACCTGTGAATCTAAGATAATGTGATTTTTTATATGCTTGCAATTCTGAAGGTGTGTGTGTCTGGTTTCCCTCCTAGTCAGTGTCTTTTGTACACTTCTGCCAATACGTTTTAATTTGGACATTTCCTGTGATATAGTAAGGTGGAGTGCCCAGTACAAGGGCCCTTTAACTGAATTTAGTGCTTTTAACTGACTCTATGGTTAGTCATTAAGATAGGGTTGAGGGTGTGGGGAGAAAAGAAAGCTATACTCATGAATTAAAAAGAAGAGAATTGCAGAAAAAAAAAAAAAAAAAAAAACTTTCAATTCAGGGTTCAGCGTCACTGTGTTCCCTTGCGTCTCAGAAGAGACATTGGACAAAAACTATTGAGAATGCACTGTTGATATTTGTGGACTCTTGGAGTCCAAATGCTTGTTTATTTATTTATTTTTAATTATTTATTGCTGTGAGACAGACATGAGCTTTTGGGGACAAGGGATAGATGTTCTGGTTAACATTTGGTGTTCCTCAAAGGTTCACCTCTTAAACATCTGGTTCCCAGCTGAAGTCATTATTGAGAGGTGTTGGAAGCTTGTGGAAAGTGGGGCCCATTTGATGAAAATTACCTCATTGAGGATATGCCACTGATGGGGTACTGGGACCCTAATGCACTTCTGTCTCTGTCTCTCTCTCTGCCTCCTAGCAGCCATGAGGTGGTCAGTTTTCCTATGCCATACACTCTTGGCAAGATATTCTGCTTTGCTACAGGTCCAGAGGTAAGAGGGCCAAGTGACCATGGACTCTAATCTCTGAAATCATGAGCCAAAATAAATCTCTGCTCCTTTGAATGTGGTGATCTCAGGTATATTATCACAGGTTTGGAAAGTGATTAGGACAGCTGCTGTCCAAAATATAAGAAGCCCCAGAACTTCCTCTAACCAGATTCACCCCTTCTGTCTGAATGTAACACAGAAAAGCTGACAATTTACTCACTAATTTTTTGAGCAACAAACATGCCAGTAATATCTTCAGGTTAGAATTTGGGCATGTAAGGATGCCAAAGGCCTCTTGTGTGAGAACACTGCAGACCCCATTCAGAAATTGGAGCTGATGTGGCTTAGGGAGGAGCCCAGGTGAACATGCCCAGCCCTAGCATGGGAACACACATTGCACAATGGTCTGGCTTTCCAGCTAGAAGACATCCATCTGGGCTGACGGTGGATACTCAAAAGAATCTATTTGGGGTGATTTTCTCTTTTAGAAACCCCTTAAATGTCCCAGAGTACCTTCATCTCCAGAAGCATTATCTGAGAGTACTCTCTTATTATCTGAAGAGTTTTTTCTCTATATTGAGCAGTTACTGAGTGGCTGGCAAGTACCTTTCAGTTTTATAGGAGGGAATGTGCTCCCTCCTTTGCACTTTTATATTTTCTTACATTTTCAACAACAAGGTATGTGCCTGAAATCTGCATCTTCACCCCTCTACCTCTGTGTGCAGGGCCCACAAGATAATATCCTTGAACTGGGTGTGTCAGTGTTCAGATTATGTATGTAATGTTCTGTGTGTGTGTGTGTGTGTGTGTGTGTGAGAGAGAGAGAGAGAGAGAGAGAGAGAGAGAGAGAGAGAGAGAGAGAAACACAAGAACTTGTCCCTCTAGCACCAGGACTTTGTGCTCTCATGTGTTTCATGTGTATAGGTATGGAAAGGATATGAAACAAGACACCATAAATTCTCTTGTGTGGGACTGTTTGGTTGTCGTGTGTAAATATTTTCTGAGTGATTTCTTTGGTCAGTGTTGGCTGAGTACCTTTCTGGCAGGACATGTGTTTAGGGTTTTAGTGGTGCGTCTGTAGGTGTTGTTGGCATTGTGGACTATTGTGAACATGACTATTGTGAATGCATTTGAGAGGAGTTAGGATGTTGTCTTACTATTATGTGTTGGATCTGTGCATTTTCAGATTTTAGAATGTATGTGTATGTTCATGATGTCTAGGTCAGAATTTAGGGACATAATCTTTGGTGTTCAGAGATTTGGAGAGAATGGAATCATGGGGTATGTTGGGGTGTTTGGAATTATGTATATGTGGCACATAGATGTGTATAGATTCTGTTGATAATGTCTCAATTGGACTGCTGTTTATTTTATTGTTTAGGGCTTTGAGGTGATCATGTTATTCTTGGGAAAGGAGGGGTGTCCTTTGTGAGTATGTAGGAGGAGTTAGCAGTGTCTGTACATCTGAGATTTGTTGTTGAACTTCATATTCTGAGGCATTCTGTGTATGTGCAACATAGAGGTAATTGTATATGTTTTCATTTGAGAATACAAATTGTTGTCATGTTAATAAGTAATTTGTTTGCTCCATTCAGTTACTGAGGGAGTGTTTGTGTGATTGCTTTTTGGGTGATACTGATTGATGTGTGGTCTAAAGATATGTGTATCTGAAGCACACCAGATACTCTCAACCAAAAGACCCTTGCCATAATTAAGCTTCTTCTCTTGTCAGATCAGCAGCAAGTATGCAAAGGTTACTGTGGTTGGTAGCTTCCTCTTTCTTGTAAATGCCAGATTTTTTTTTTTTTTTTTTTTTTTTTTTTTTTTTTTTTGTAAATACATGCGAAACCTCTCTCTGGCCTAGAGAATGGTGTGAAAAACACTTGTCAAGTGAATCTTCAAGCCCTTTTCCCCCATGGGACATAAAAGTCAAAATATTTTGAAATTATCTGTCCATAGAATGTTTCAGGCATGAAACACACTCTGGACTGGTTGGCAATAGCCAATAAACCTGCTTTCCGAAAATTCTTCTGGTATCCAGCCTCTTCGGTCCTACTTCATATCTGTTTTAAGTGTTTCTTGGAGGCGACTGGAATATGTATGAGACTTTGTAAGGAAGGTTATTGATTGGAATTGTTTGGATTTTGCTGTGTATTTGTTTTAATTTGGGCATGAGAAACTCTGGGTTTACAGTCAGGCATCTGGAAGATAGGAAGTTTATGCTATTGAGGATTTTCAGAGCTCCACAGTGTTGTATGCTGTTGACTGAGTATATCAGAAAGTATGAGCAGTTTTGTACATTAATAGTGAGTTCTGTGCCCTTTAATAGTGAGAGAGTGGCTGCATGTACTTTGAGTCTGTGGGAGTACTGTGGATTTGTAGATTCAGATGGACACGTGTGTTCCCAGACTTGTATAATCTAGGACTGTGAATGTATTTAGGAAGTGTGATGGCTGAGTATTCATTCTCAAACTGTAGATGGGTAGTGTGTGTTCCACTGAGAGAATATAGGAGTTATATTTATATGGGAATACAAGTTAGGAGGATTGGGTACTGACAGTGTATATGGGTTATTATGACATGGTGGGACTTGTGAATAATTATTAAGAAGAGTGTTTGAATGGAGTAGTTTGGTGAATACATTTGATATTCACAAAATATTGATTTTTAATTGAATTTTATTTTTTGTTTAGGGAAGGGTGTGACATTAGAGTGCAGGGTAAAATATGTGTATTAAGGCCACACATGTTATGTATGTATTTGGGAAATGACAATGAGTAGATTGTAGGTGACATCATTGTTGCGTACATTTGGAAAGGGTTGGGAAACTTTATATGTTTTGGGGAGTTGGTGTTTGCATATCAAGTGATTCTGGGAATATGGACTCATGTTTATGTGTGTATGTTGGTGGTTGTACCTGTGTCATTTAGGGTTAAGGATGTTACATTTTTGTAATCAGGGTATTTCTGGTTGCACTCAATCTTGTAGAAGTTCAAAGAGATTTTTGTGTATATTGTATTTCTGATGAGAGGATCAAGTCTGTGAGATTTTCCAGAGTACTTAGGGTTTTGTTTATGTGACTTCTGGTAACAAATAGGGTTTATTTTGTGTGTGTATGTGTGTGTGTAGGGGGGTTGTATGTTGTATTTCGGTGTGCATGCATACTCAGTGTTTGGTTATATCATGTGCATGCCTTCAGGAAGTGTAGAGTATATAGAAATGTATAAGCCTGCATTTGGAAAAGTATTCATTATAGTTGCATGTCCGTCAGTACCTGGGTGATAACAGGCATGTGTATTTGTGGGTATGTATAGAGTATATTTTTTTTAGAAAGGAAGTGGTGGTGTGTGTATTCAGGGAAAGCAGGGATAAAGGTGATTTATGCATCTGTGTTTTCGGTGGGATGGCAGTGAGTTGTGGGTCATGCACCTGTTTCTAAATGTGAGGTGTTTAATGATATCTGTGGTGGAAGGGGTTGTAATGAGTGTGCATCTTTACATGTACGTGCCTCAGCAAGAGGTGTTCACAGGTCTCTGTGGCTGGGTGGCATGTGTGCATCTGTGGCTAAAGGGGATGGCAGGAACACATTGGTGATGGCAAGCCTTTCCCAAGTGCACTGATGCTTGTTCCTGTTGATCTGGAGCTCCAACAGTGATTTCTGCGTTCTCATTCTTATCTGACATCTGTCTACATTAGTTGTGGTGGTGGGTGGATGTGCCTCTTGGATCCTGGGCTGGTGGATGGGAGCTGATCAGGGATGGTCCCTCAGGAGTGGTGGGGGGAGCTTTTCCTCCAAGATGTGAGGTATGGCCATTGTGATTCAAAGGGACTGACTCTGGAAGGAAACTGCCAGGAGTTTCACAGATCCAAGGACAATTGTTGAGGGAGATGTTTGTTTGTTCACCTGTTTCATCCTCCCTTGCATTTTTCCCTCTGCCAAGACAAAGACAGAGACCCTAAGCACAAGTCTCCACAGGGCCCTCCCAGCTTGTTGGTGTCCTTGGCCCATATGTGCACATGACTTGTCTCATGGTGTGCATGCTCTGAAAATATCACGAGCTCTATAATTATTACACCACTGCACCTCAATCAGATTAGGAGAGAAGTTAAAAACTGTCTGTACAATGATACTTGCTTTAAATTTTCCTGAGGAGCTACCCTCTTTGTATTCTTTAATTATTGGCATGACCAAGTGAGTGATCCATCTTTTCAACCTGAATGATCCTTTCACATTTCTACTCATAGAGAACTTCCTTCTGATCAGTTTCTACTAGTGGAGAATTTACTTGGTTTTTATTTGTGTGGAAATAAGCAGAATGAGTTTAATTTTATATACATTTTCAAATATTCACAGCAAAGTTTTGCCATGTCAGCTATTTGGGAAGGCACATCAGTGGTGTCCATTACACTTATTTTTCCATTCTTTTGAAAGCAGCATGCAGCCACAGAACTTTTCTCATCTTGCAAAATCGAAGCTCATTTGTTAGACAGTAATCATCAATTTCCCTCATGCTCTAAGAAGTCACCATTCTCCTTTCTGTATTATTTTAATTACTCTGTGTACTGTACTTCATATAAGTAGGATCGTACAGTAGGTATTCTCAAGGTCCATCCTTACTCTACTATCAGCCAGGATTTTCTTTGTTTTTTAGACCAAATAATACTTCATCATGTACTACACGTAAAGAAATCTTCCTTGGGATAGGAAAAGGGCAAAATTGTAGAATGAAATTGACCATACTATCCTATATACATATATGAAGAGACCACAGTAAGTTGTATTTTTATGTATATCTGTAAAGCACAAGTTAAGAAAACTATAAATACATGGATGGAAGACCAGTATAGAAGAAGAAATGAAACCGGGTCAGGGAGGAGGGGAGGGAAAGGGCAAGTTCTCGAGACTGACTTGGAACAAACTATATTCCATGCTTATGTATAACTATAATGCACAGCTAAAAATAAAAATATTCTTCCTCAATGTACCCTTGAGTATAATAAATAATCCTGTAGTAATTATAAGCATATAAATATCTCTTCAAAAGAAGTAGAATTGAAGGGTCATTTGAATGATCCTTTTGATAATTTGGGGAACCACCAATCAGTTTCCCATAGAGCCTGCACTACTTTGCATTCTAACCCACTAGGGTTCTGGCTCCATCACATTCTCAGCAGCACTGGTGATTTCTGTTTTAGTTGTGGTGGTGGGTGGATGTGCCTCTTTTTTTCTGGACTGGAGAATGGGAGCTGATCAGGGATTTTTCTGTTTTCTGTTTCTTTCTGTTTCATCATGTGTTTGAAACTGGATCTCATTGTGATTTTCATTTTGATTTTGATTCTCCACTTATTATTGATATTGAACATCTTTCCATGTGTTTCTCAGCCATTTGCATATCTTCTTTGGAGAAACATCTGTGGAAGTCATTTGCCCATTTTAATATTGGTTTGTTGTTTTCTTCTTATTGAGGTATAAGGGCTCTTTATATCATAGATCTTAAATTCTAATCACAAATATAATTTTCAAATGCTTTCTTGCATTTGGTGATTCATCTTTTCACTAATGACTGTGTCGATTGATGAATCAAAGTTTCGGGGGTTGATGTAGTTCAGTTTGATTCTTCTTTTTGGTGCCTGTGCTTTTGATGTGCTGTTCAAAAAGTACCTGTCAAAATCCCTTGTCATGGTCTTTTTCTCTTGTGTTATGAGTTTTATATTTCGGATCTTACATTTAGGTCCTCTATTTATGTTGAGTTAATTTTAGTCCATGGTGTCAGATAAGGGCCCAAATTCCTTGTTTGATGTGTTGCTATCTATTCAGTTTTCTCAACAGTATTTGTGGAAAATACTGTCCATTTCCATGGAATACTGTTGTCAGAAATCACTTGAGAACTTTTTTTTTTTCATTTCTGAATTTCTTACCATGTTTTATTAATCAACATTTCTATCTTTTGTGTTTGCATGACTGGTAACTTTATAACATGGAGTTTTGAAATTATGACAGGTTAGACCACCAATTTTGTTCTTGTTCAAAATGTTTCTGTAGTTGGTTGTTTTCACATTCCCTATCATTTTAGGAGGGAATTTTAAATTTTTGCAATGAATAATCTCTGCATCATTTACAACAAGACTGGGATCTTAATTAGAATAAGATGTATTCCATGTTTTTATGAATAAATCAAAATATTCTCTACTTTCATGTAAAATGAATAAGAGTAAATAAAAATATGAAATTAAAATGGTATTCATGAAAAAAAAGAAGTTAGGAATTTTTTTAGGGATGGAACAGAAACTGTAGATTTCTTTGGATAGTGTTGATATGTTAACAAGTTTAAGTGTTCCTGCCTATGATCATTTGATATCTTTCACTTTTTGGTGTTATTCTAAGTTTCATTGCTTGTTTTAAAGTCTTCACGTTTGATCTACTTGATTGGGTAGTATTACATTGGGTCTAGTATTACATTTTATTTTACTTGTCAGATGAAATTGTTTTCTTGATTTTCTTTCCATATATATTTTTTTATTATTAGTGTATAGAAACACAGTTTAGGTGTGTGGGGTTTTGTATTGGCACCTTTGCTGAATTTATTCATTGTGGTGATTATTTTCTTGGAATCTTGAGATTCTCCAGATATAACTTTATCTCACTTATGAACAGAGGTTATTATACTTCTACCATTCCATTTGGCATGTCCTCTGCCTGTACTTCTTGCATATTGATCTGGCCAGGATTTCCAATATGTTAAAAATAACAAGTGAAAGCATGTAAATTTGTCTTCTTTCCATTTTGGGAGGAAAATATTTTGTTTTTTGATTATTTAATGTATTAGAAGGTCATTTCTTATGTGTGATCTTTATTTTGTTGTTGTTTGCATTTTTCTTTTTTTTTTCAGTATCAAGAATTGCATTCATGGTCTCACATATGTTAGGCATGCATTCTCCCAACCACAGAACTAAATCCTGACCCTTTTAAAAATGTTGAGACAGAATCTGGTCAAGGGGTTCAGGGTGGTTTAGAACTTATGTGTTTTCTGCCTTGGACTTTGAATAGCTGGGATTACAGGTATACACCATATCATCCAGCTGTTTTTTTTTTTTTTTTCTTCTATTTCTAGTTGTTTTCAACTTCTAATCATGAAAGCTTTTCTTGCAAGATGGATGCAATGACAAGGTTTGTAGTTCAAGGTTCTTTTGTGAACAGATAATTGAAGGAGACACTCACTAGACAGAGCATGAGGAGTTACTGAAGTGAGAGTACACTGCTTTAGACAAGGGCAGTGGGCTCACCCATGGGAATGGGAGGCCTTGAGGCAGAGAAGGAACTGGGAAGCTGGCTTTGACAAATAAAGAGACCAGATCTGGGATGCTAAAGTTAGTGATAGGATATGACTATCACTCCATAGGATATGACTACAACTGACTTTGGCAAATAAAAATTTCTATCAACAGAGAATGTTGATAGAAATTTTGTTTCTGTAGCTTCATTGGGAACTTGACTAATTTTAGATGAGATTAAGTAGAAGACATTGTTTAATACTGCCCTACTTCTCAAATTAGAGGCCTACTGACTGCTGGGGGTAGATTTTTTATGTGTTATGATATGGTGTATACCTGTTATCCCAGCTATTCAAAGTCCAAGGCAGAAAACACAACCACTTATATGCTAGCTACTGCAGGGCTTGGAACACCTCATTTGACCAAAGAATCCCTTTTCAAACTAAATGGAGGTCAGGAGCCTTACCAGAAATAGGTGAGAGACTTAATCCAAAATTACTGTTCTTTTCTGTAATTTTAGTTTTGGATGGACATATGGGATCTTTATTTAGTTTCATGGGGTGCTGAGAATCTAATCCACAGCCTCACCCAGTGCCAAGAGGTTGATTCAGACACATCCCTTCACAAAGCACTTTACCAAACAGCCACAGGTGAGGCCCCTTCATTTCCATTTTGAAACTGTTTTCTTGAGGCTTCACAAAGTGGTGGTCTGAGGCGAAGACCTTCCTGTCATGCAGGGGAATTGAACAATAGGTAAGAAAACAGCCCGGGGACAGACTTTTCCACAAGATGAACACTAGGGCATTGACAGCTCCTGATCATGCTACTTAGGTTGCTATGTAGCGAAGTAGGGATTCTCCACTGAGACCCTTACCGGTCACACTGATTTCTGAGTTTTCTGAGATGCTTGGCTTTCCTTTCAACAATCCAGGACATGGCCATTTCACAGAGCTTGGAGCTGGTGCATATATTGGACACAAAACCACGAGCCCCTTCTGGAGAGTGGCCAAAATTCAGGAAAAATACAGGAACTTAGGAACATAGTAGGTGTTGCCCATCTGCAAAGCAAGCAGCAATCAATTCATATATTCACCAGGATGAGTGCTGGAAAGCTTTCCACTGATGCATTCTGTTTCTCAATTCTTTGTTTCCAGAGACTCAATAAAAACTACCTGAGATCAGTCTTTGGAAGGGCACAGCCAAGAGTAGGAGTGATTAAAGGCTCAGTCACTGTAATCTCCTCTGCCACCTACAAGGTTGTGAACTGCTGAGCATTTTCCATTCCAGTATGTATTCACAGATATTCTTCTTCTTCTCCCTCTAATTGTTTATAACTTGGGGTGATGGTAATGTCAAGGCATTGTTCTGGATGACAGTGGGAAGTGATCTTGTGTAGCACATGTTCATATACACATTGGATTGATTTTAATATTTTCTCTTTGAAGTATTGAATCTCTGACCATAACCCATACCCTACTAGACTCTGAGTACTAATCCTCACATATGCATAAAAGCAAACCTAAAATAAAAAAAATGCAGGCAGTTCATAGGAGGAATTGTGTATACTTTGATTTTACTTTTGCTTTATCAAGGGTGTGTGTTATAACACTAGTCACATTTTCATTCTAATACTTCTGCATGGATCGTCAAATTTAACAAATATATAACTTATGGATTCCCTTTCTCTGTAGGCTGGGTCAGAACATGTATAGTTATATACATATATATTGCCCTTCCTGCTATCACAGGTAAATTCATGTGTGTACTCTGACTTTGGTAAATACAAATTCCATGAACAGATCACTCCCCCCAAACCCCAGGGCAACTGAAAGTTCAACCAATGGTGAGCTCCATAGTTGAACAAGTTTATACATAACCCCATGTAGAGTCAAATGAATATTTTTGTGATCTTTGAATGATATATGTTCCATTAAGAATTTGGAATTGAATATCTATTGCTACTTTTAAATGTATTTAATGTATATATTTGTCTCTCTCATATATATATATATATATATTTCATTGAAAGGAGTTTTCTCACCCCTTAATGGTTCCTGAAAGAATCAAGACCCACAGTGCCACCTTATTCATCCTTGAATGATGTCTAGACCAATACAGTGTAATATTTGAAATTCTCATGACCAGGAAGCACTGGAGATCCATTGGATCTCCTGTTGCTCATCATGACTGAACCAGATAGTGTTTATTTTGACTGGAATTCATGAAAATTGTGTAGAACAGAGATGCCATTGAGTTGGAGCCTGCTGGGAACTGGGCCTGGAGCAGTAGAGTGCAGGTGTATGATAAAAGATCTATGGTGGAGCCATGTGGATCTGTCATTGGCTTCCAAATGACATGTGACTGACATGGGGCAGTCAGCAGACCCTTATATGTAAAGGCCTCTTGTTGTGGGGAGAGGCTTTGGGGTGATAATCAGAATCAGATTGCTACTCTAAGTGGGAATGATATATGGGATAGCAGCCCAGTTGATGTTTTCTCTTGCAAAACCTGACTCACCACCTGTGACAGAACTCCCTCCAGTGCTGTGTCCCAGTTTGTTGTAGGGACAAATGAAGCAAGGCACTGAAGATAGCAGGAAACAGTTTTATTTGGCTGCAGCCAGGTTCAGAGAGCACAGCTTTTGCTGTTATTTATCAATCCTTCCAAGTTCAGGGAGTTTCAGAGTTTTATACCCAGCACGTAAGTAGAGGGGCTCAGAAGTTCATGGTCTGCAGAAGTTCACATAGAAGCAGCTTTCTCTTTCACTGTTCTGGGCAAGTTAACCCTTCAAGGACAACACTTGAGAAGAGGAGAACTTCTTCTTCCCTTTCTTCCTCCCTCTGCCAGCTGTTACCATGGAGCCCATTTGTAACTTATCTTTAAAATGTGGACATCTCTGTGAATCCCAGCTCAAGGACAGAGGCCTTGTTTGCACATTTCTTCAAAGTACTATACTGGATATATTTGTGAAAATAGTAAGGGGGTGTCCAGCACCCGGAGTGCTGGTATCTTCCTGGCCGGTGGCCAAGTAAACAGGGCAACACAAAAATAGAAAGTTTATCTACATTGAACTCTTTTGCAGAGACTCTTTGGCTGACAGTCCCCAAATTAGCCATGGTGAAGAGGACTTTTCTGTGGAGAAAGGGGGTTCCACTTCATTGGGTCACCCTCTTCATCCAGGGAGAAGTCTTTTCTGCTGTCCTTTAATAAAACTTCAACTTTCCTCTCTAAACTTGCCTTGACATGCTTCTCTGGTGTTATACTTCAGCATTGGGAAAGCAAGGCCTCATTACCAGTAAACAGCAGTAACAATAACAGTCAGAGGACAGAGATAATGCCAAAAGTAAAGTCAACATTTAGAATTGAAGATAATAATAAACTTTAGCGATAAGAATTCCTTAATTTAATACTTTAAAAATAATAACAATATGTTCCCAGGGAGCAAATTTGTGAGATATGCAGTCAATGGGAGAAATAAAGAATGTCCATGCATTTCTGCCCCTTTCAATTCTTTATTCACTCAAATTCTTAATACAACTTTACTCTACAGGTTCCTAATGAAGAAAACAACAATCCTTAATGATAGGCACTGCAGTGGAGATAATCAAATAACACCAAACAATTCTAGATTAATTAATTCCCAGAAAACAATTTTAGATTAATTCTGAACATTGCAAAACAGATTTAATCATGACAGGCTAGTGACAGACATTTCCTCTGAATGCTAAGTTCAAAACTCTCAAGCCTTAGGCTTTATGTCCTGTAGATGCACACTCACTCAGACAGCAGTGATCAGGTCCCAAATCAAAACAGGCTTTTTCTGGTGGGGAGTGGATGACCAGTTGAGGAGAGGGTCACAGAGAGAAGTTGCAGCTCTCACAAAGGTCCAGACAAGGCAGTAGAGTTTGAGAGCAGGGAGGATCACACAGAGAATAGGAAAATGATGGCAAGTGATGGGATGTCAGTGTAGGTCCTCATCAGGCTCTCCAGCTGGAGTACATACTTGTTTAGACTGGCTGAATCCCTGTTTATTAGCTCTATTTTTTTATACTAATTTTTTTTTTTTTTTTTTTTTTTTTTTTTTTTTTTTTTTTTACCACACCTTGTAATTATCAGGTGCCATCAGATTTCTCATTTACCCTGAGGTCAGAAATATCTGGTCTGGTGGTCTCCATCCTGATATTCTCACCTTTCACTCTTATCAGGAGAGGAAAGCCTGCCAGAGGCTTTACTCAGTTTATCAGGGGGAGGGGAAGTAATTTGTCTGAGGCCATATTAGAGGGCTCTGTGGGTGTGCCTGGTGATAAATGACCTCTAATAATGACCTCAGGTTTCAAAATGGAGTTTTTTTAAAGGGAGTGAGAAACTGATGTGACTCCATTTTTGAGAAACCAGCCTCTACCTCAGAGCAAAGCCTGTCCAAAGGGGGGAGTTACCCTTGTCCATGGAAAAACTCAGAGTGCTCCTAGGCATATACCTACCCTGCTGAGTTGTTTGTCTGTAAATAACTGGAGAGATCTTCCATGCCAAGTGATCCTTACTCAGTTGCACTAGGTTAGGACCCATAGGAACCCCCTAGCTACCACAAAAAGCATGAGACACAGAAAATACCTGAAACACCAGGTGACCTTCCCAGTTGTTTTGTTGATTGGTAACATGATTAGGCAAGTTTATCATATACACTCTTGCAACCTCTCATGGCCTAAACCAATCAGTTCAAATGTATCCACAACTTGAACTAACCAATCACCCTTACACAACTTGTTCCTGCCAATGAATGTGCTAATCAATGTTAAGAGTTGTTGTTTGACTTTTCTGTGATGTGAAATTATTGGCTGTTTGATGTTGTGATACATACAATATCCCCAAAAATCTATTAATCCTCAATGAATTAAGGGTCAAGACTCACTCTTTGGGACCACTGTATCTGAAATGGTTGTGAGTCCAGGCTTGAGCTTACAATAAACACTCTTGTGTGACTGCATCAGATTCAGCTCCTGGAGGTCTATTGGGGTCCCATGAATCTGGCATTACAGGAGTTGCTTAGGCTCAGGCCTAAGGCCATTCTCACAAAACCCCTTTCACCTTGACAGCTCTTCTGCAGATAAACAGAAGCCATAACACATAACTCCTGTCTTCATAAACTCGATCTCTTGAGTACAGTGTCATTTCAAGTTCTGGGTTTAAAAAGACATATTCATTTTCTTTGATGTTTTCAATAAATCACACAGAATTCTTAGAAATGCCTTGGAAGGATAACAATGTTATATTGCAAAACTTCATGAACTTTCAAATTGCTTGCTGTGTGTGACTGACCAGTATGTGAAAGGCCTTGGGAATATATGAATATATTATGAATATAATAGAGAGAACTCTTGAGACTTTTTTTCTTACTGTACACACATCCTGAGGCCAAATGAGGCTGTTTACTAGAGGTCATTTCTCAAAGAAGAGATAATGATCATAAAGGAATAAATTAACCTATATATTATAAATAAATCTAATATATATTTGATTAAAATTCAGGACATATATGGTCATGCCAAATAGTTTGCTGAATCATTTCAATTACAGTTATTTAGATATTTTAATGTTTTGCTTACTATCTGCATTAGAGACATCGCTGACCTGCAATTCAGGAAAAATATTAATTCTAGCACTGAATTTATCAGGTTTTGACACTTTGATATATTACTTATTGCCATAGGATCTCTTGTTTCTCAATATGTATATTTATAAATTTACACATTCTAGAAGGTTTTAGAAAGATAAAAGAAATTATGTATTAAAAGAGTAGTTTAAAAAGCTCTTTAATATACCATTGCTATGGTTATTAAATAGCATTTTCTTTTTAAGAATGTATTAACCTGGGGCTGGGGATGTGGCTCAAGCAGTAGCGCACTTGCCTGGCATGCATGCAGCCTGGGTTCGATCCTCAGCACCACATACAAACAAAGATGTTGTGTCCACCAAAAACTAAAAAATAAATATTAAAATTCTCTCTCTCTCCCTCTCTCTTTAAAAAAAAAAAGAATGTATTAACCAGCAATATGTATACAAAAATAACATAATAAATAAATATGGTACAAACAAATAAACATAAATTAATAAATGTTATATGATTTATTTTATAATAATAATGGTAAAATATACCCAGAGGTGAAAATAAACATTTGAATAATGATACATGTACATGTCCATTTTTATTAAGGTATAGTGAAATACATCTATTTTTGTAATATACTTTTGTTCATGAAAGCATCATAAATATTATTATCAAATATTATTGTAGCTGCACAAAATTAAAAATCCAAATTGTACATATATCAGTAAATAAATGGCTTTTAGTGACTGAAATTTCTGAGTCTGTTATTGTGAAACACAAATATTCAGTAAAATATGCTCTGAAGAAAACCTCAATTTGAAAATGTAAAAACATAGAAAGGAGTATTTAGAGTTGTTTTACCATGAGATTAATTTAAAATACTTTTGATACCCAAACAAATACTCTGAAGTTTTTACTCTTAAGAAATACATATGAAAGAGTACAGCAATTCTGTCTCTGAGTAATGCAAGCATAAGAGAAAGATGATAAGAATACTAAGTAAGCCTCAAAAATCTGAGGATCATGAAATAAATAAATTCTTGGCAAGAAAATATCAGAATCAATTTTGATGTAAATTCAAAACTAATTTGCATTCTAATTTACCAACTCTTAATGATTTTATATATTGGAGAAAAGAAGTCAGAATTTTAAGCAAATACTTGAGAAATGGGTGTGCACAACAAGGTTTAACCTCAGAAAACTTTATACATCCCCTGTATCTGTCCATGTGTCTCTCTCATCTTTCCAATGTGACATCAAAAAAAAAAATGAAGAACAAGTTTTTGAGTAATTATATTTAGGTCTTAAAAAAGTTAAAGAAAATAATTAGCTCTCTTTATCTATTTTTAGAAGTAATTTGCCTTCGTATTTCTTCAATAATTAATGATTACCCTGTGCTTGTTGCTCATAATACAGAATGTGTAGAACCACCCAGAATGAGAGCACTATTTAAATAATGTCAGAACAAAAAGTGCTACAGAAGAGTAGGAACTGAAAAACAAGGCCAAAGCCAGTGCAGGACCACACAGCATTTAGGGCTATATCAAAGAGGAATGGAGTTGGTCTTAAGAGGTCTGACTTCCCTTCGCCAAGACAAAGAAGTAGTACATACTGTATTAAAAATATTTTTCTTCAAATCTTATATTTTAATGGATACATGGTAAGAATCCAGAAGTTAAATGTAAACTAGCAAATTTACATTCATTTCTGGGACACTTTTTCTTCTAGTTCTATAGATTAATTAATTTTAATGCCTTTCACCATATTCTAGATATGGTAGATAACTTTTTCTTATTCAACAATTATCAGGTAATTTACAAAGGACTCCATTACAGAATACAGTCATTTTTAAAAATTCATAAAGCAACAGATGAAATTGTTTAAAACACAGACACAGTAATATCACAGGATATAAAGTCTGTGTAGACACCATGGTCTTTATGTTTAGCTCCTAGTTTAAAGAAAGGTTGACTGGCTTGGATGTTTAGTTTTAAACCTTATCTCAAAAAACTTGAAACAACTTCTCCTGTGTCTTTAGACAGGGAGACTGGTGGTAACTCAGGGACAACTGTGGGTTTGGCACCTTTATTCATGATCACTTTTTACTTTGAAGAAAGACTTTAAACTCTTTGAAGATTCACATTCCCACTCAGCAGTAGGGAATTTTATTTTTTCATGTTCTATCTCCCCTTTTCCATATCTCATTTCTCTCATTTTAGAATCATGTTAGGAAAATTTAATCTCCTTGTCCAATCTTCTGTTTTCATTCTGAAGGATCTTTTCAACATTATCTTCCAGGTTTTATAATAGCCATCTATTTAAAAAAAATTTAATCTTGTTCTTAATATACAAATTCTCTGCCTTCATTTTTGAGTTTTGCACCTGGTGAGGTGTGATTCATTGAGTTCAGGTTTGAAAAAATAATCTTTAAGTTATAAAGTTTCAATCATATATATTAAGATAAAGAAACAGGTTTAAAGTTACCGTATTGCTATATTTTAAGTACAATAATTTTAAATTAAAATTTTTAAAATACATTAATTTTCTTTCTCATTTGGCAATCCTAATGAAGGCATAATGGCTCATTCTATTTTTACTTATAATTTTATCCTATTAAATATGCCTTTTCATTTATTATTCATGTAAAATTATTAATATAAATTCATCACTGGTTAAGAGACATGAGTCAGCCAAGAGGCAAGTTAAATAAAAATTTAAGTTTTTCTCCATACACAAAATAACTATCTAAGCATACTTTATGCTGGACAAATCCTTCAAGATGGCAAGTAGCACAAGCAAGTGTGCTGAAGGCTGAAACTGATTCTGGAAGCTAATGCCTCTCCCACAGCACACCATCACAAAGTGAAGATTTCTAAAGTCTGGGAGACTAAGGTGGATATTTTGGAAGAAAACAAGTACTCTTGTGATACTAACAAATTGTAGAGGAAAAATGATTCATAAAACCCATGAAATGCAGGAACCTCAGAGTTCTGAGAACGATCTCAGATGTAAGCCACCCAGTAGACCTGCCTGACCATTAGATTTTGTTCACTTTAGACCTTTTAGAGTGGGAAATAAACATTGATTAAATAAATCACTGAGATGTGAGGTTCTAAACAACATTTATTTTCTCAACTATACAGTCTAAAACATTACTCCTAATGGATTAAAGCACAAGAATCTGGGACATATTTTTCAAGGCTTTTTAATTTTATTAGAATATACATTTAATGTGCCACATTCTTTTCCAAATTTCTTATGTAATTCAAAATTTCTTATGGAACAATATCAAAGATTTGACATTATGCTTGACCGTACTTAGGGAGTCCCTTCAAGAACTGTAGAGTCATTCCACTCATGCCAAGATGATATCATATTTACATAAAGAGTGAGTTTTTAGGTTATTTGTGGTATAAGGTACAGATTCTATTCAAAACATTAGCAAAAAGAAAATACAATCATTGTCAGATGAAGTTCTGATATATAAAAATAAAATAATTTTAAAAAATTCCAAGCTGGGCATGGTGGCGAATGCCTGTAACCTTGGTTGGCTCTAGAGATTAAGGCATGAGAATTGCAAGCTCAAACCCAGTCTCAGAAATTCTGCAAGATTCAGTCTCAAAAAACAAAAAAAAAAAAAGAAAAGAAAAGAAAGAGCTGGGGTTTGGCTCATTAGTTAAGTACCTGTGGGTTCAATTCTTGATTTAAATAATAATACTAATAATAATTCTAAATGACATCATGAAAAACACAATAAAAATTTGTAACTGAACTTTTTTTGGTGGTAATGGGGATTAAACCCAGGGCCTTGTGCATGTGAGGCCAGCACTCTATCAACTGAGTTATATCCCCAACCCTATAACTGAACATCTTACTAGACTCTAGTTTCCTTCTGTGACTTTTGTGCTTTTGCTATTCCTTCTCTTATTCTATACTTTCTGCCAAAATTTTCTTCAGAAACAAAAAACTCCCTCTTTACACAAATTATCTTCATAAAGGAAAATTTCTTGACATCTTCACCCCTTTGGTAAGGATTGTCAAGTCTTCTATTATGAGTTAAAAACTCTACCCTGTTCTTTAATTCGGTACTTCTGCCTGTTTTTCTGTCCTTTTGTTTAAAATTGTGATTTATAACTGCATAGTTACAATTATGGTTTACATTGCTTCCTTGCCTTAGAAAAATTAAGCCTTTTGCACACTTATCTCTAAATCCCAATACTCATGCTTTGATTTTTCTTTGTGTTTAGCTACATCACCAAGGTGGTTACAGGTCTTAATGCAAGCAGTTTCTGTTTGATCTGGTCCTGGCTTCCTCCTCCCATGTATGGTGCTCAAATTTTTTGTGCTTGGTGAGACTTTTACTGAGGTTACATCTCATATACCAGTTTTGATGTAATGAGATGTCTTTTTGCAAATGTGGTGGATGTGATAAGTGGATGTTATATTGGGACTTCTTGGAGATAAGTGACTGCAGTGTCTACCTGTCCTGCTATGAGGTCTTCTTCATGGTATAAAAACATTGTCTTATCCCTTGTTTACAAAACTTGAATTGATGGAGTATACAAACCAAGCTTCATGTAGTTCTGATCTCAAAAGTTATGACCACTACATGTCTATTGTATAGAGCACTTACTTTTTTTCAGGGCTACTTTACTTTAGAGAACTCTGAAAAATTCTTTTATAACACATAAGTAAAGAAAACAGGGCTGGGGATGTGGCTCAAGTGGTAGTGCGCTTGCCTGGCATGCGTGCAGCGGCCCGGGTTCTATCCTCAGCACCACATACAAACAAAGATGTTGTGTCCGCCAAAAACTAAAAAAAAAAAAAAAAAAAAAAAAAAAAAATTAAAATTCTCTCTCTCTCTCTCTCTCTCTCTCTCTCTCTTTAAAAAATAAATAAATATATAAATATTTTTAAAAAAGAAAAAGAAAACAATATTGGGCATGTTCAAATTTTCCAGAAAAAATCTGAGAGCAATTATTAATGATTGACAGATAATCACACTGAGATTCCCAGAGTTAAGTGATATATCATAGTTTATAAAGTTACTAAGTGAGAAAAGCTAAGATTCAAATGAAATCTAGCTAAGGTTTTACACCTAAAAAATACTATAATATTCACAAAGTCTTACACCTAATACATTATGAGGCAAGGCTATTACTTTATTGGCTTCTCCATTAAATATTTTCATTTTAGAAACATTTTATTAGTAGAAATAATAGTATTTCTGATGATAAATATATAAGAAAATATTCAACACCTTCAACATCCACAATGTTCAATAGAAACCATGTAGAATTTTTATACCTTTCTATCAGATTTTTAGAAAAAACATTTATAATCTGATAGTTAAAACCTTTTTTTAAATTGTGCTACTATAAACATTGTTGTAGCTGCATTCTTGTAGTATGTTGTGATGCCCTTCAGTATATGAATTGATAAAGAAAATGTTCTTTTTGTACAAAATGGGATAATGCTCATCATTAAAGAGAATGAAATCATGGCATATGCAGGTAAATGGATGGAGCTGAAGAATATTATGCTAAGTGAAGTAAGCCAATCCCCCCAAACCAAATGCTGAATGTTTTCTCTGACATAAAATTGCTGATATGTAATGGAAAGGAGGGAGAAGCATGGGAGGAATAGACAAACTATAGATGAGGCAGTGGGGAGGAAGGGGAAGAAAGGGAGCATGGGGATAGGAAAGTGGTGGAATTAGATGGATGTCATTACCCTAAGTACATGTATGAAGACATGAATGGTGTGCCTCTGTTGTGTACAAGAGATATGAAATATTGTACTCTATTTGTGTAATATGAATTACAATGCATTCTATTCTCTTTTATAACAAATTACAATAAAACCTAAAAATTACGTTATAAAAGATTGTGAGCAAATTCAGAGAAAATAAAATATTTAAATACAAAAATAAAAAAGCATGTTTATATATGTTGAAATGTTTTATATATTCCATTGTGGAGTTTGTAATACTCAAGAATAACTGTAACATATTATGAAAAAAAGCAAATACATTTGAAGCAACTAAAATATATTCATTTATTTAAAAAGTAATATATTGTCTCATTTAAATCTATTCTTTGAGTGAGAGAGAGAAAAACAGAATACAAAGAGTGATTAAGAAAGTAAAACAAAATAGGTAGAAGTGGAAAAATAAATATACAAATGAAGAAAGAAGTCTTAAGTACTAGAGAATCCATGCTAAAAATAAGAAAATTAGTGAACGCATGATAAGACTGTGAGGAATGACAGATTATTTATCCTCTGATAAATCTCTGAAAACTTATTTTCTTAGGATAAAGATAACATATGAAACTATTTCTCACAAGTTTAGACATGATTTTGAAATTACTTATTCATGAAAGTTTATTAAATAATATCAATACGAGATACTTCCTGGAATTTTTCTTGAAGTCGATGAAATATTTTATATATTTTAGAATATGTATGTGCATGTGCACTCTAGAACACTATGTATAAATGTATATATGTTTTATCTAACGTTAACTTTTATATGTATGTGAAATAATTTGATTATTTTATATTTTTCTAAATATAATGGTAAATAAAATATTTTTTGTAGAAAATATAATGTGAGTGATCTGTTTATTTTAAAGTGTCTGAATTTTTTTACATAACTGGCTTTGTGAAGCCAGTCATTTCTATATTTTAAATAAAAGGTGTGTTTGAGGGGGCTGGGGATGTGGCTCAAGAAGTAGCGTGCTCGCCTGGCATGCGCACGGCCCTGGGTTCTATCCTCAGCACCACGTACAAATAAAGATGTTGTGTCCACAAAAACTAAAAAAATAAATATTAAATCTCTCTCTCTCTCTCAAAAAAAAAAAAAAAAAAAGATGTGTTTGAATAAAAGCATTTTAAGAAAGCCTCCATTCAATGATGAATAAAATTCCCTATTAAAGAGTATTGGCCATTTTTATTTTTTTAGTAGAAAATGTTTCCCATAAAAAGAAGCAATGGATGTTAGCCCACCACAGTATGCTAAATCACCTTTCACATAAACCTATGGCAGGGATGCTAAGAAGATTATATTTCAAAGCACAATGGATCTCAAACATCAAATAAAACTCTAGGCTTCATGAAACCAAAAGAAAAGATTTTACCAGTACTTTCTATTTACCTCAGAGCCTTCTCTCAAAGAAGTAGGCAGTCCTATGCTAAGTATTTGGTAGCATACCCTTGGTGTCAACATTTCCTATTCTTCTATAACAATCACTGGAGGTCCAGATTTCCCCTCACAGTCAGAATTCTATTTTCTTCTATAGGGTATGCTCACAAAGCAAAACAAATAGGAGTTCATGGAAAAGGATTGTTTCACTCATATTTTCCTTACTGTCTTTTTTCTGGAAACAAACAGAAGGCATCTGTCTTCAAAATTGCTTTCACCATAGTTTACTACAATTTTCTAATCCCAATATTGGACTGCAGGAATCTCTTTTGTGAGAGCCAGTGTTGAGGGTCTTCTGCTGCCAAACAGAGGCCTCACAAGCCATGCGGAATGTGGATGAGCCATGTCATGTCTTGTGAGCTGCATGGCTTACACATTTGCTTTCCAAAGGAGTCAACCTGATATGATCTAAAAGGTCCTGTATTATATAAAATATGATTTTCTTTGAAATTGGCCATCTTTATTCAGCTCAGCTAGTGTGCTGCTCCTAATGGTCTCTGCATTAATATTAGTGAAACACAAAAGAGCAGTGGGCCTCAACCATTTTTTTTCACCTGTTTCAATCCAAATATTCTTCAGGACTACTTCAGGATTTTTTGTATAAAAAGCCCAACCATCTTAAATAGGTTAATATACCAGTGGATTAAAAGGCCGTATTCTTATAGCTTTATGACTCTAATTAGCTTGAATGCTTAAAATTGATTTAAGTTATAAACCATGCTGTTTTGTTGCAGTAAATGGTATTGTGTATGCGCATCAAATCACTGTATCAGTGTGAAGTAAATGTATGGATACTTAGATCAAGACAGCAGAGGCATGGGTGAGAAATTCTACACATCAAGAAAGAGCTGAAAGACCTGTGTTTGTGCCTGGAGCTGGGATTGTGACTCAATGGTAGAACACTTGCTTAGCATGTTTGAGGCACAGGGTTTCATCTAAGCACTGCATATAAACAAAATAAAGAAAATAAAGACCCATCAACATCCAAAAATGTATATAAATAAATAAAGTGCTTAAATACTTTCTCAGAAAGTATTTCTCAGTCTATGCCTTTTTTAAGAAAATAAGAACAAAATGAAATGTTTCACCCCTTGTAGAAAAGCTATTACCTTCAATAAAGTGCTGCTTATAAATTTATTTCTTCTTTGTTATCCTGTGAGGAAATTACAACATGTTGAAAATTCAGTTGTATGTTATCAGCCAAAAGAATGATTGAATATCAGAGTTTTTCTTCCTATGCAAAAATCACCACCCTTACTGTTATTGTAGGAGAAATTAATAAACACAGAAAGCTTGGCTATTCTCACAAAGTTTATGTAAACATGTTACTCTAAATTAAATTTATATAATCAATTATGATTTGCTACCAATGCAGATGTCTTGTTACCATTTGGAACACATGAAGAGGTGATGAATTCATCGCTATTTCAGTTTCAAGAGAAACATTTCCTATAAGGGTGTCTGTATATTGTCAAGAAGATAAAACAAGAACAGTAAGGACTTATTGATTCCTGATCCATGCAAAAATAACTGAGAAAGAAGGGTGATATCACTTAGAAAATGTACACAAGTCTATAAACCACTTTTTAAAAATCATATTAAAAATACATACAAAGAACTACAGATCCAGTTATCTTTCTCTTCCTGTGTCAGATGGTGAAGTGCCTAATTTTAAACCACATTTTGAGATGAATGTCCTTAAAAAAGTTTAGAGATTTTTCTATTGACTTTGAATTCCTCTGCAGTTTTCTATTTTGCAAGTCATATTAAAATAGGCAGACTGCATAACCAAATGTTATTCGGATGTCTTCAAATAAATTTAATAATTTCTTTTTTTATTCCATGTACAAAGGAATAATTTAATTACAATGAATAAAAGTTGAGAGTAGTTGGTTCTTTTCATAAAGCAAAATTTTTTAGACATCAAGAACTCCATGAATACAATTTTGAGCTGAAATATGGGTGGACTCCTCCTGCCCCGGCTGGCCCCAGCACACCTCTGGCACACATGTCCACCCAGAAAGTTAAGTCATGGGGGAGCGAGATTGTAGCCTCTGAGGCCCTGGCTCTGGCTCCCCGCCCCAGGCTCCCGCCCCCACCGCTGCTGGCCTGGCTCCCATCCACGGACTGGCCTGCTCTGCCAGAGCCTCCGCCGCCCTGCCCGCTGCAGCTCCTTCCTGTCAGGCCCTGTTGTGTGGCGCCCCTTGTCCCCGCCCCTGGCGCGGACAAGGGCAGCCGCCTGCCGGGCGGGGCTCCCCTCTTCCTCCTTCTCCTCCTAGAGGCTCAGCCGGGGGTTGCCTCTGACACTCCGCTTCACCTTCACACACCCCCCAGCACTTCCCGAGTCCTGCCTCCCCTGGCTGCCCTGGGGAGAGCTGGAGCCTAGGCTGTCTCCAACCCTGCACCAGTCTGGGCGGCAGGCGCTCGCTTCTCCAGTGGGGGCCGCGCCTGCGCCCCCCCCCCCGCCTCAGCGCTCACCTCTGGCCTGCACCGGGGGCTGCAGCCTCCCCCCGCCTCGCGCTCCGGGACTCCTCTCCCAAGGCGCTGGAGCGCCTCCTTTCTCTCCTGGGATTCAATAAAGCCCCAAGGGTTTATTGAAGGGTTTACTTCTCCCCCACGCTTCCCACCCTCCCCACCCCAAACCCCAACTCCCCAGCTCCATGGCGCCTCTGGGATGCAGCTCCCCTTTTCCGCACACTCGGGCAGCGGTGCCCGCACCCAGAAACAGCCCTCTTGGGGGCGCTGGGCTCCTCGGGGCTCCGTGTGGGCACTCACAGCCGGGGGTGGGGACCCGGAGCCCCCGCCTACCTCCCACCCGCCCTCGCAGCCCCTGGGGAAGGCGCGGTGACTGGCTCCTGTTATTGGTCCCTCAGGTGCCTGCTGCCCAGGGCGCTGACCTTCGCTGCCAAAGCTGTAGCTGAGGCTGCCGCCGCCAAGTTCCCATGTTGTAACTCCTCCTGTTAGCAACTCCTCCTGCTCCGCTCCTCCCCCTCCTCCTCCTCCTCCACTCTTCTTCCTCCTTCTCCTCCTCCTCCCCTCCTCCTCTTCCTCTTCCTGCTCCACCCTCCCCCTCCTCCTCCTCATCTCAGCATTTGCCGAGAGAGATGGACCGCTCAAGCTCTGGAGCAGAGGAGGGGGCTCAGGAGCAAGGCCGTCCCTCCCTCCTCCCCAGCAGTGGCCTCTGCCAAGTCCTGTCACTGGGGAAAGGTGGGGCAATTCTCCCTGGGCCATGGAAGTTTTTCAGTATCTCTCCACCAAATTAAAAGTAATAAAAATTTTTAAAAAACTCATAAGGAGAAAACGAACTTCTGAAGCCATCAACATTTTTCTTTTTCTTTAGTCTCCACCTTAGAACCTAAAATATTTTATGCTGCTATCATCATCCAATGATGGTTCTGCAGGCTTATGGGGGAAAGGCATTTTCAAATTTTTAAAAATCTTTCTGGATGATTTCCACTTATTCTTTCATTAATTATGATTTCTTTCTATTCTATCCTAAATATGATTTTAATATTGTCAATTTTCCTTATGTGTCTCAACAAATCATTTTTTCCTCCATTAAAATCATTAGTATTTATTCAACAAATTCTTTTTTGTTATTTAAAAAAATTACATTTTCCATAAAAACTGAAAGCATCTCCTGTTAATACTCTAACCTGAGAACATAGTGACCTAAGGGGGGGGGGGAAGACTTTTGTAAAGAAACTCAAATAAAAACTATTTAATTCAGTAATGGTTTGCATCTACCTATATTTGGAAACTAATCTTTAACTAAGAAGTCAAAATGAGAAACTTTGTATTAAGGACTATCTTATTTAAGATCTTGGATCTGCTGACAATGGTGTCAAAATGTGAAAAGAAGCACATCTAAAACTGCTGAGTCCAGCAATTAAAAACATGAGAGAATAGCAGGCCCTCAAAATCAAAGAAAAAAGGGGTCAGAATCTTCTGGTATAGTGCTTTTCTACCATGTGTGAGGTACTGGGTTGAACACTCAGCACCACATTAAAAAAAAAAAAAAAAAAAAAAACAAAGAAACAAACTAATAATGATATTATATCCATGTACAGCAACAAATAAAAATTTAAGAAAAAAAGGACTGTGTATTAGACTTGTGTACCCTCACTACTTGTATATATATATATATATATATATATATATATATATATATAGAGAGAGAGAGAGAGAGAGAGAGAGAGAGAGAGAATAATTTTTTTCCTGTGATGCTTTTTCAAGTAAATTATATTACAGGTGTGCTTCATAAACCTAGAATCCCCCTACCCTTATTCTTATTATTATTATTTTGAGTGGCTGTGAATTGCATTAAATTACTTGGGTTGATTTACATTGAGGGAGAATTTCCTTCCAATAATAGGACCTAACCCAGACAGATGTGCATTGACACTTATCACTGTATATAAGGTTAAAGCAATTTGTGAATAAATATGTATATATTTTTATTTATGGAAATGATATCACAGTTAGTTTAAATTTTTATTTAACTTTTCTGTTCAATGATCTTATGAAAAAAAGCTTGAGGTTTAAACTCATTAGCAATTTCCTTAGGCATCAATGTCCCCATACCTCTCACCACTAAAAAGAGACTCACAAGTATAATTTTAAAGTTTTTTCTATTCAAATTATAAATGAAAAACAAAAGTTAGGCACAGTGACATAGACTTGTAATCCAAGTGGCTCAGGAGGTGGTTGCAGGAGAACTGTGAGTTCAATGTTACCTTCAGCAAAAAGTAAGGCACTAAGAAACTCAGTAATACTCTGTCCTTAAATGAAAAAGAAGGAGGAGGAGGAGGAGGAGGAGGAGGAGGAGGAGGAGGAGGAGGAGGAAAAGGAGGAGAAGGAGAAGAAAATAAGAGCTTAAACAACTTGTAACTAAAAACTCTATATTCAATATATTATCATGGCTTGACACTATGAATTTATTAATACACACATGCACTTTTGGAAAACCATCTTAATATTCACTATTTACCTGAAGTCTCAGGCATATCTCAGTTTATTGTATCCAAATTTCACATTGAGAGCTATGGATTCATTGACATCAGCAAGATGAAAGGCCTGAACCACTCATTTTTATGTCCTAGGTGATGGAATACACTTCCTGGACATATTCTCAACAGGGCCAAAGAACAGGAGAGACAGTGCAAATTGAGAGAGCTGGCAGCTCCAACCCAGAACTGTACAAATGTGGACATTATTTCTCACTAGATTCTAAGAACAGATTCATTCCCATTTCAGATCCCACATGGTAAACATAAAGAATTGGTGTCACAGGAGGTGGATGGTGCTAGGTCTTCAGATTTTTCAGTACCCCAGACTCTACAATATAAATACATTAAAGGGAAACTTATTTGCAATTTTACCTTGATGTTAAAATTGCAAATAAGTTTCCCTTTAATGTCTAGAGGCAGGACTGAGATATTTGGCTTTCATAATTGTGCTAATATTCATACCAAATTTATAAGGTAGTGGGAGAATATTTTCACAATTAAAGGCATATATGTCTATAAATATTTTTCTATAGTTCAATACAGTTTACTAAGAGAGTCAACAAAATTTTAATGAAGAAAAAATAAATCACTGTCTATAAGATGACTGCTGTTTTTCATACAACCTCTGCACATCATGTGATTGAAACCTGGCATCCAGCCTATAGTGAATAAATTAACTAATTATCTGTCACTAATTAACTCATTCTAAAACTTATTAGCTCATATTTGGGATGGTCGTCAATTTAGGCTCAGTTCACCTGAAATCTTTGCTGCATATGATTAGCTGATGGTTGGTAAATACAATGAACTTTAGAGTATAATCTGGCTGCCAATAAAACACCCTGATGTTTTTCCCCAAATAACTCATGATTAAAAAAGTATTGTGGGCTTGTTTTCATGGAGGTACCAGTGTTCTGAAAGCAAAAACGAAAACATTCAAATGTTTCTTGACCAGATACCTGACTAATACTCTTTCATAGCAAACAGCATTACATAATTCATAAAAAATAATAAGAGACGATATTCAAAGTTTTGGAAACACATTCTACATTTTTCTAGAGTAGGAGTAAAAACATATCATCTAATTTCTGTATATAAATGAAGCTGAAGAATTGTTACATGTTGGCATTTATGATTACTGTACCTTTTATAATAGATGAGGTTCACATAGGTGTTCAGTGTGAAAGAATATTTGCTAAGTCTCACAAGAATATTTGCTAAGTAACTTTACTGGAATTCAGGTTCAACTTTACCTTATCTCAAAGCCAAAACTCACCATCTCTAGATTACATGAGTTATCAATATTTTCATATTCTCTTGGATGTTAGATAGTGACACTTATTCAAAAGAGCAGAATTTTTGTTTCTTTTGTACCAGAGATCTTACCCAGGGGCATTTAAGCACAAAGTCACACCTCCAGCCCCATTGTATTTTATTTTATTTTTTTTACCAGGGATTGAAGTCAGGGGCACTTAACCCTGAGCCACATCCCCAGCGCTATTTTGTATTATACTTAGAGACAGAGTCTCACTGAGTTGTCTAGGGTCTCACTTTGGCTGAGGGTGACTTTGAATTTACCATCTTCTTGCCTCATTTTTCCATCCTTCTGGGCTTATGGTTGTGTGCACCTTGCCCAACACAGCCGTGATTTTGTTTGTTTGTTTATTTGTTTGCTTTAGTATTTACTCAGTTGCTGAAGCTGTCCTTGAATGTGATATCTCCCTGCCTAAATCTCCTGAGTCACTGAAATTACAGAAACACATCACCATACCAGTTCTTTTCAGTTCATACAAAGGCAGAATTGGGATGTCAAACAGAAAGAGAGCTGTTAAAATCACCCCATCTTAAATGGTGTCTTATTTCCTAATATTTAAACATTGGACTTGTTTTGACACATAATGAGGAAATATTATTTTAATTGGGAGTCTGTTCATTCTCATTTTATCTATACAATTTGTTACAGTTCAAAACTTGATTTAATTTGAAAATATAATTCATCCTGTAAGATTTTTGTGCTTTCTCTGCTTTCTGTTAGAACACTGGTTTTAATGTCTGTGCAAAATTATGATGAATTTACAGCTAGAGAGAAGTCTATGTAATAAAATATTAATAGTATTAATTTTAATCATATTTTTGTTTCTTATTTCTAACTTAGTTAGCAATATGAAGAATTGAACTCATAACTCCTCTATCACTGAGTTATACTGCCAGATCTTTTTCTTCTTTTTTTTATGACAGGGTTTTTCTCAATTGTCAAGGCTAAGCTAAAACTTTTGATCCTCAAGCATCAGAAACCTGTATCACCAGTATTGAAGTGCATGACCTTGTACATGGCTATTTTGTAACATTCTTAAAGTTGAGTATACAAACTCACCTAATGGTGCATTCCTGTAACTCTAGTTACTCCCAAGGATGAGGTACTTTTTTTTTTTTCTTTTTTAAAATTCATCCATGGTGACTAAGATGCGGATAATTGCTTTGAGAGGGCATACAATACAAACCTTAAGTCATAGACTGAAGGATCTATTTCTAGTGAATGAAAAAAAAAATCATATATATATATAATATTGTGTTGCATAATCACATGACATTTTGTTTGTTAACAGCAGCACAATGATGAGTATGTAACAGATTTAGTTGCATATGTATTCTAGATGATTAAAATAATATTACTATGGCTTCAGTACATATGCTTTCTGAAGTTGCAGCTACAAAGCAACTGACCAATGATCATTTGCATGAATGATAAGCTTGTCTGGGTACCATCTGGAGGTGGTTTTTAGTAGGTCTTGGTTGTTAAAATTTATTTCTACAGTAGTCTTATAATACTCTACATGCTGAAAAACTTCTTATCCTTTAACGTTGCTTGGCTTAAATTTATGCACTGCTCTTAGGAAGGAAACCCAAAAGCCTTTTTAATGACAGATGTACTATGGAAAATTGTCCCTACAAAGTTCAGATGCTGTGTAATATCAACTCTTTGAAATCAAAGAAAGGAAATGACTTACATTCTTGGAAAGTGAAGCCACTAGCAGCTTTCTCTGACAAACTACACCCTGTGGCAACTGGGAGTATTTCATACAAAAACTACATTTAAATAGATGCTTATGAAACCAATAAACAAATATCACTGGGTCCTTGAGGATAAGGGAAGGAATCACACATGGAAAATGCAGCAAGAAAAGATTTTCCTCTACATTTAGAAGTGCTAGATCCCAGACTTGAAGTCAAAATTAACCTGAGAATTGTTAGTTTGTCTTCCCTGCTGTGGGTAATGCTCAGCTCCTGAGGAAAATGCTGGCAAAACCGATTCTTTGCTAAAATAAAGTAAAAACAAAAAATAAAAAAGTAGAATCGAGTCAATGACCTAATATTTCTTTAGGCACAAGTTACACAAAAATACGGTCCCAAAATTTTGCAAGCTTTCATTTCAACTTTAAAATATACTAGTTTTGACCATTTTCCATCTCTTCATCTTTTAGAAAATGCCCCTCTGTTAGACTCTGCCATCCCGGGACTGGAGGTGTTGTTTTCATCCTTTTGATCTCCCACAGGTGGCCCCAGGTGGCCCTACCTGACAGTGCCTGGCAGCCAGCCCAGAGAGTAAACTATGGGGCTTCTTTGCTGTCGCCTGGCCTAAGGTCTGCCAACTCCTCCCAAGACCCACATTCTGCAGGCCATGTCCCAACTCACATGTCCCCTGAGATCCCTTCAGGACCAGGAGCTCCATACTGGAGTCGGTTTCCCCAATGAGGCACTTTCAGGATCATGGAGCAGATGCTGCACTCTGGTCCTTTCCAAAATCTGGGCAGCCCGGCCTCCAGGGCACACAGCAGACGGCACCCACAGCCTCAGGAAAGCAGGCTCCAATGCTGGTCCCTTCACAGTGATGCAGAGCGACAAGTAAGAGCCCTAGAACAGAGTGCCAGAGACACCACCAAGCCCTGGAACCTGCGGAACCTAGCGATCCGGGACGAGGCCCGGTGCATGGAGCCTGGAGCACAGTCCGCAGTCAATACAGGCCTCCTGCCCTCTCCACAGAGGGGACTGGGAGCTCCAGCCTCCCCTGCTGCCAGGCTCTGCTGCCCTCGGGCCTGTCCCCCCGCCCCGGTGTGGGCGAGCTCCGACTCTGGAGGCAACTCGCTCGCCTGGTGCCTAACCTAGACCGGAGCGAATTAAAAGAAGAAGAAAGACCGAGAGAGGGACACTGCCTTCCCAGGACTGGGGACCTCGAGAAACCCTCTGTAAACCCGTCCAGTTCGGCTGACAGGGGACCCAGCCACCGCCCCCTGGGCACGGTTCCCAGGGAGGCGCTGAGTTCCTTTTCTTCCCTCTAGAAAGACCTGAGCTCCAGGAGTCAGACCCTCCTCAGCTGTGGACTTCTTCCTGCTGGCGCCCCCTGCCTGCGCCTTCCTTGAGTCTCTCTTAATAAGATTATGTGACTTTTTGCACCACTTGGGGAGCAAGACAGAACACTTAGCCTATTTTTTAAAAATAATTTTTAGTTGTGGATGAACACAATACATTTACTTATTTATCTAATATGATGCTGAGGATCGAAACCAGGACCTCACACGTGCTAGGTAAGTGCTCTACCACTGAGCCAGGATCCCAGCCCCACTTAGCACCTTTTTGAAACAGATCAACTCTGTTTGCATAAAAACAAGCAGGCTGGGGTGAGCAGTCATAATGCTGTTATTTATTGATTTATTCGCCTTGAAAAGCACAGAGTGTTCAGCAACTATTAAGAATGAACAACTGGATAGTGGCTTTGCAGGGTTTTTAGGAAGGCAGGTGAGTGCCCAATGCCTGGGATCCATGTGACTTACCTGGAAACCTGACAAGCACCAAGGTTGATCTTTCTTTGTGCAAGGCTGCCAATCATGAGGCCACTGCAGATATTTGTGACCAGTCAACTACTGAGCTGAGTGCCCAGCTGGGTTTGACACATTTGTGAGCTGACTCAATTCTTCTGAAATGATTCCTGTTTTCTGCCTCCAGCCAGAAAGTCATCTCAAAATATTGATTAATTTCAGAAGGAGGAAACTAAGGTTCTAATGCTGCCATTCAGGTCCAAGTCTTCTCCAGGGCACCTGCTAGGCCTGCTGTGAGCCTCCATCAAAATGGTCAGGAATTCACTGACAAATTTCAAAGGGGCTGAAATGTCATTACTGTTTGTATAATTTTGGATTGATTTGTAAGGGTAAAAGAAATTGAAGTTAAAGCGTAAAAGTTAAAGGATAAAAGACCGGGTGTTGTAAAGTTTCTAAGCTGCAAGGTCTGAGTTACAATGTAAAGGATTAGGTATTGTTAGGTTTCTATGCTACCTGCAATATCTGAAATTTCTGTAGCTGTTGAGACAATGCTTGGAACTGCCCAGTAAATATTTCCCCTGACTATTTGGATTGTTTAATAAGGGCTCTGTGTGGTCGCACATAGGCATTGCAGGGCCTGGACCAATCAGTTTAAATGTAACCCCCTCCTTAGGAATGACCTATCACTCCAGCCTGACCTGTTCCTGCCAATGAATGAACCAATCATGTTTAGGAGTTGTTGTTCAATTTTCCCGCGCCTCATGATGATTTGTTCTGATGTATACAAGGCCCTCCGCCCTCCCCAAAAAGTGTACTTAAGCAGTGCTCAGCCCCTGCTCGGGGCTCTGGGCTGCTTTCCCTTCTTGAGTGGGCACGGAGCCCCAGCATGCTGGTTCAATAAATCCCCCTTGTGCCAATTGCATGAGTGGTCACTTGGTGGTCTCTTTCTCCAACATTTCACGGGATCCTTACAGATTAACAATAGCATAAATGACACAAAGATGACAAAGGTGGAAGGTATGAAGCAAACCTTTCATTGGCAATCTTTTCTTTATTCAGTATTCAGCAGTAGAGTCAAGCAGTGGTTTACCTAGCATGGCTTATTTGGGGGGCAGAAAGTGGCTTAAGTGAGGATCTGAGTTACATAAGCTTCTTTCACCATATCAATTTTCTTTCAGAAGCTTACAACATTCTTATCATGGACACTCATGCCATCCACATCTCCAAATACAATATGTCAAATCTTTCTTTTCTGAAATCTAGATTCTATTTTTTAATGTTTCATAGTCCTGCCAGTAATTATATTTCCCACCTTGGTCTCCTTTTTCCTCTATTTGCTTTCTATTTAAAAAATGAAATAAAATAAACAAAGAAAAAATTTAAAAAAATTCTTCTGCATGCCTATATATCTCACATTTCTTTTTGTTTTGAAAACATAGGACTTTGTGGTACTTTACATTATCTCTAGATCAGCCTGTTCTCTAATGAATAAACCTTGATTAAACTTCCAACATATTCAATGACAACCTATATTTTGTATGTAAAGCGGTGTTGAGATAAATTCTAGCTGTTGTTTCTTTGTTGAGAGCCACGGCCAGTCAGAATGATGCCTGACATTTGCCAGAGAGAATGTTTGAAAGGTGACAAGGAATGTTTGAAAGGTTAAGCCAGGGAACCATTGAGATGATGATTTGAGTTAAGCTGTATCTAATTGCTGTGATGCTAGATTGATTGCATTGAATATTTGACCTTTACTGTCGGGCAATGGGGTGGCTCTTGCTGCCTTGGGCGCCCGCTAATTTGAAGTTCTTGCTCTACTTTGGAGTTCTCCTGAGGATTCCCAGAGAGTTCCCATTGGTTGGGGAAGTGCCGGAGGGGGGATTTCCAGTGTGGTGGGTTGCTGGAAGGGCTATGTGAGTGGCGTTGGAGAAAAAGTACGTGTGCGGTGCTGGTGATAGTTGAAATAAAGTAGTTGCTGTTTGAACATACAAGGTTTTGTGGTGGCTCGGTTATTTGTGCCCAGCCAGACTGCAGCATTTCTTCTTGATGTAAACTGTGAAGTGTATGAAAAATAAGTCCAAGCACATTACTCTAAATCTTTTGTCATTTAAAATGATAGACCTCAGCCAGAGCAAAGGAACATATACAAAAATACTTGCACCAGCCTGGTTTCAGACCCCCCCCACCCTAATGGAGCAGCTGACCCCAAAACAATAAGCCCAGGAAATACCCTATTCACATTATGGTTGCATGTTAATTACTCAGCTGGGATCAGTGCAGAGAAGTAGGCAAATATCAAAGGTGCCAGTTTAGCTCAAGACATTATCAGCATATTTTCTCAACTACTATTGCTGGGAGTATTGTATTGTGGGTGTAATAGTGTAGAATAAAGTAAATCACCAATACCCTGAGCGAGACCTTCCAGAGCCCTGGCCCAATTCTGCTGACCACAGTAATAACTCCACAACTACCAATTGCTCCTAAAAGAAATTTGTTTGTGCACTGTTTCAACTTTAACAAATTTTGTTCTAGTTACTATGTTCTGAAGTTTAAAGTTTTAGATGCAAAGGTGACTGGGAATGTGCAAATATCTGTAAACTGCAAACAAATAAATTTGCATTCTTTTTTCTAGAACTTTTATGGACTATGGTTTCCAACAGTCATTCACAAAAGAGGTTAGAAAAAAAAATCCCTGTTTATTCCCAAGGAATCTTTATACAACACTTTTACACTGGCTACTTCACATAAACTTGCCTCAGGGATTTAATTCATAAATCAAATGAATTTCCTGCAGCCTGTACAGTGCTGTTGTAATGGCTATTATAATAATGTAAAATTGTCATGAGTGGTGAAACATGCCTGGAATCCTAGAAGTTCAGGAAAATGAGGCAGAAAAATTGTTAGTTTGAAGACAGCCTCATTCACTTAACAAGGCTCCAAGAAACTTAGTGAGAGCCTGTCTCAAAATATAACATAAAAAAGACAGTGGATGTGGCTCAATGGAAAGCACCCCCGGGTTCAATACTCAGCACCAAACCAAAAATTAAAAAAAATAATAATAATAAACATAAGGATTCAGGGTACAAAAACATGTAAAAAATGTTGGCAACAGCATAAATTTAATAAATATATTTTTGATAAAAGTGTTAAGGTTCTTTAAATGCCCAAAATAAATATGCTACATAATCCACTAGTAATAATTTGGGGTACTGAAGCCAGATTTAAAGTTAGGTAGTCAGTGTAGTTAGATAAATCAGGTCTAATATCGAGTGAAATCTAAAATGGAGAATGACTCAGGGAAAACACAGGACAACTCATGGAATGTTAATGAAGTCCCGAAAAGGCCCTAGGCCAAAGTCCACCTCAAAGAAATGTTAATGAACAGCCCCCAGCAAAAAGGTGCTGACTCAGAAGTCCTTCCTGACCAGATTACTTCTTTGGCCCACCTGTGTCCCACCCCTCGGGCCTTCCAACCTACATTCCATCACCAAAACTATAAAAAGGGGAAACAACCTCACTTCCACGGATTCCACCTCTTGGGTCCCCTTCTTCCTCCAGAGAAGTCTTTTCTGCTGTCCTTTAATAAACTTCTAATTTCTACCCTGACCTTGCCTTGGCGTGCTTCTTTGGTGTTATTCTTCAACATTGGGGAAGCAAGAACTCATCACCAGTCAACAGCAGTAACAGTACTACCACAAGGTTGTACATGCCTGTACTCTCTGTGACTTAGAAGGGTGAGACAAGAGGATCTCAAGTTAGAGACCAGACTCAAAAACTTGGCAAAGTCCTAAGCATATCAGTAAACCCTGTCTCAATAATAAAAAAAATAAATAAAAGTGGTGGAGACTGGGTATGTAGCACATTGGTAAAATGCCCATGATTAATCCCTGGGTTCAATCCTCAGTACCACAAATAAGTAAACAAATAAAATAAAAGAAAGAAAGAGATAGATTGAACTATCATGTAATTTAAATTCAAAATAATTTTTTTAAAAATATGGGTATATATGTAAAGCAATTGAAATCCTTTTGCTGAAGATATTGCTAAACTGCTGGGAGCCATTAGCCAAGTAGGTATGACAATTTCCTTGCCAGCATACCCCATGTTGCTTAGTGGAAGGACTCGTGGAAATAGGACATTTTGCAGTGACATTGCATGTAGGTGACCTTGCTCAAGGACCAGGGCGGATCCGGGTTTAGGGTGTTCCCGGTTTAGGATAATCGGGTTTAGGGCATTCTGGTTTAGGGTGTTCCAGGTTTAAGGTTATTCCTGCTGGGAATAGGGCGTATTCTGCTGCCTGAGTTCCCCTTGAGTTCTCACGGGATTCAGACAGTATTTTTTGGGAGACAGAAGCCCAGTGGATGTGGATTTGGGCAGAGAACCTGGATTTCCCCAGAACGTGATTGTAGATGGCTGGTGTGAGTTCAGGAATAAAGAGTTGCTGTTTGAATCTACAAGCTGTGTGGTGGCTCCTGATTTGTGCCCAGCCAGACTGCGGCACTACACTTCTATTTTTATTGTATCTTCATTCACAGTATCCAATAAAAGGAAACAAGTGTCTTTTAGATAAAAGGTATTATCAGAAAATGCCTTCCAGCTGCAGATTATTCAACTAATGCCTTTAGAAACTACACACTTAAAATTAAAACTGGTCCCTAGAAGGCAAGACTCAGATACTGGTGTTTTTAAAGTACTCCAAGATATTTGGTATCTGTGGGCACCTTGTTTCAGACTGTTCTAAAATTCAGAACGAGGTACATATGGGAGGTCAAGATGAAACCACAATATACAGTAAATTCTTCAATGGGTAATCTTAACTCAGACACTCTAATAGAAGAAACAGTTTTGGAGATAAAACTAGATTCCCTGTTTCACTGATTTCTGGGTTATGGATTCAATACAAACATATATTAGAAAAGACTTAAGGCTACTGGTTAAAATCTATTTATAATAGGTATTGAAAATATACCAAAGGCTGACTGTGTTGGTGCAGGCCTGTAATCCCAGTTGCTGGAGAGGCTGAGGCAAAAGCATCAAATTTCAACACAGCCTTAGCAAAAGTGAGGTGCTAAATGACTCAGTGAAACCTCATCTCTTAATGAAGTAAAAAATAACCCTGAGACTGAGTCTCAGTAGTCCAATGTTCCTAATTTCAATCTCTAGTATCCACCATAAAAAAAATATGTACCAGGGGGCTGGGGCTGGAGCTCAGTGGTAGCTAACTTGTCTGGCACTTCTTTTAATTCTCAGAACTACATATAAGTAAACAAAATAAAGGTCTATCAACAACTAAAAATAGTTTTTTACAAAGTGTACCTCTTTGTTGACAGCCTGTGACCTAATTTGCTGTGTACTTTAGTTTTTGAGATGGAAGTTGGCCATGCATGGTGGTGCATGCCTGTAATCTCAGCTGCTTCAGAGGCTGAGATAGGAGGATCTTGAATTTGAAGTCAGTCTCAGCAATGGTGAGAAGCTAAGCAACTCAGTGAAAACCTTTCTCTAAGTAAAAATAAAAAATAAGGGTAGGTATGTGGCTCAGTGGTAGAGTGCCCATGACTTCAATCCCTGGTTTTGCCTCCCAAAATATGGGACTGGGGATATAGCTCAGCTAGTAGAGTGCTTGCCTTCTAAGCATGAGGCCCTGGGTTTAATTCCCAGTACCACAAAAAACAAAACACAGAAAAAGGAAAGAAAGAGAGAGATTGATCTTTCATGTAGTTTGAATTCAAGTTAGTCCCACTTTTATTTTCCTGCCACACCAGAGAAAAGTGTTTACTGAAATGTTTGGAATGTTTCTATGGTTCAGGGCCATTTTAATAAAAAGGTCTTACATATGAAAACAAAATGAATTGAGGACATTTATTGGGACACATAAACTACACTACCTCATTTAGAAGAGATTAATTCTTTGAAATGTCACCTAATTTGATTCTGCTTTATTCATATGTAAAAAGCTCAGATTGTTGGTAAAGATGGTGCCTGGAGGGGCTGGGAATGTGGCTCAAGGCATAGAGCACTCACCTGGCATGCGTGCGGCCCAGGTTCCATCCTCAGCACCACCTACGAAGAAAGATGTTGTGTCCGCTGAAAACTAAAAAAAATAAAAATAAAAATAAAAATAAATTCTCTCTCTCTCTCTCTCTCTCTCTCTCTCTCTCTCTCTCTCTCTCTCTCTCTCTTAAAAAATAGATGGTGCCTGGAGCATTTCTCTTCCAGGAGCTCAGGTCCATGACACTGAATGGCGTGAACTTTTAATGGCACAATGGCACACCTCCAAATCCCCAAAGTGGCGTGAACTCTCAGCCAATAAAGAAGTAAGAGCCCACTCCCCCCTGCTCCTCCTCATCCCCCATTGAGCTCATAAATATCAATACCCTCTCCCTCTCCCTCTCCCCATCACCCTCCCCCTCTCTTCCCCCTTCCCTCTCTCTTCTTCCCCCTTCCCCCTTCTCTTCTGTGACAGGCCTCTACAGTCCTGTTTGTTGAGTTTATGGAGCTTTTCCACCATTCCTACACAGATGATAAATCAAATCTTTTAAAAATGTTCTCTAGTTCTTGAAGAAAAAATGAAATGTAATATGGGAAAATAGTCATTGATAATGTTGAAAGTGGAGTTTTGAGATGAAACAAAATTTCTTACTTTGCCAATTGCATCTGGGTACTTGTCTCACAAATTTTGAAGAATAAAATCTATTTAATTAAGCAAGTTGAAATAGAACTCCCACCATGTGGGATGGGGAATGATACCAGATAAACTCATTTTTGTGTGCCATCTTAAAAGTTTACATATGTTTTTCAGCAGAAATGGAAAAAAAAATATTTAAAATAGGTTTTAGAAAAGGCATCCTGACTACCATATGGGTTCATTTTCATCTTTTCCATGACCCATCTTTCCTCTTGCAACTTCACCACCGGACAAAGGACTTTGTTGAAGGTGTTTCCAAAAGTGGGCATTAAGGTTTTTTTACATTTGAAATAGGCCTTCATGGTGCTGATTAACATATCTTCCAGTTATCCTCCAGCTGTGTTAGAATGAGGTTCATAATCCTGATTACACTGTAATTTTACTATCCCTTCTATTTTATACTAATTCACTATGAAAAAAGAACCCTAGATTTGATTATGTGAACAGAGACCTAGAAAACTAGAGTTTTATTCTCAGACCTAGGAAGAGCTAAGCTGAAGTTCTGGAATTTATATTGTTGTTCTGAATTTGTGATACTGCTTCCCCTACATTAAAAAAGCTCAGGAGTCATGAGGAGCATTGAGTTAAAATCCAGCATCAGCAACTTAATGAGGCCCTAAGAAACTCAAAGGAACCCTGTTTCCATATCAAAATATTTAAAAAGGGCTGGGGATGTGATTCAGTGGCTGAACTCCCCTGGGTTGAATTCCTGGTACCAAACACACACACACACACACACACACACACACACACACACATACACACACACACACAAAAAAACAAAACCTGCCATAACACGCTCTAAAAGTACAATCTCTCTTGTGCATGGAAACAACAAATGAAGTTGTGGTTCTCTTCAGATAATTATTCCAATCTTCACCACACAATGTGGGAACATGCTGGACTCATGGCACATGGATGCCCACAAAGGGCTTTAGAGACAAGCTGAAAACACCATACAATTATCGAACAAAATGCCCAGGTTTTTAATTGCTGATCTAAGCTTCACTAGACTAGTAAGGGTCGGGGATGGAGGTTTATCTGACACAGAGACCCTCTGAGGAGTCCTGTGAAGATGACCTTAGGCCTGAGCCTACACAACTCTATTTTAAAAATTCTAGTTTCAAACCTGCAGTCTCACCAGGCACACACACACAGAGCACTCCAGTATGGCCTCAAACAAGTTATTTCCCCTCAACCTGATAAATAGAGTGAAGCCCCTGGCAGGCTCTCCTAGCCTGATAAGAGAGAAAGGCAAAAATGTCAGGGTGGAGACCACCAGACAAGATGTTTCTGACCCCAGGGTAAATGACAATGAGAAACCTGGTGTTAGCTGAAGAAGATTGCAAGGGGGGTCAAAAAGCCCAAAATTTTATGTAAATAATACAGCTAATGAACAGGGATTCAGCCAGCCAAAACAAAGATGCACTTGAGATAGATAGCCTGATGAGGACCTGACATCCCATTAGTTGTCTTCATTTCCTGATCCTCTGCATAATACTCACCACTCCCCAACTCTATGCCCTTGTCTGGACCATGGTGAGTGCTGCAACTTCTCCCTATGATTCTCTCCTCAACCAGTCATCTGCTCCATACCAGGAAAGCCCTGCCTTGGTTTTTGTCCTGATCACCCTGGTCTGAGTGAATGTGCATATCCTGGACATAAAGCCTAAGGCTTGAGACTTTTGAACTTAGCATGCAGAGGGAATGTCTGTAATTAGCCTGTCATTATTACGTGTGCTTTGCAGTGCTTAGAATTAATTTATAATTGTTAGCTGTGAATGGATTATGTCTATTGCAGTACCTAGCATTAAGAATTGTTGTTTTCTTGATTAAGAACCTATAGAGTGAAATTGTGTTGAGTAATTGAGTGAATAAAGCATTGAAAGGGGCATAAGTGCATGGAAATTCTTTATTTCTCTCCTGTACTGCATATATCACAATTGTTGCCCCCTCACAACAAGTACCTAGCCACAATTTTCATTTTCCACCATTGCCACTCTTGCCAGCTTCAAACAACATACTTATCCAGTCTCAAGATAACGAGGCACACTTATCATTTTCTTGCTTTCAGGGTTTTCAGAGTTCTCCCTGTGATTTATTTTCAGCTTCTTCTTAGCACAGAAATTTGGGCTCTTGATCCATGACAGAAAGCCTACAAAATGATTAAAAGAATGGCACCTAAGGGACTGATTGGACAAGTCTTCAGGCACTGACTCCAACCTAAGCCGAGTGGGCCCAGAATCAAGTCCAAAATGCAAGCTGGTCCATTTTCATTGTTAAAAGACTAAGGATAAGGGCTGGGGATATGAATAAAAGAAATTAAAATACTTTATATAAGATATCTGCTGTTTTCCAGATATTCACTGTACCACATATGATTAAAACCTGACATTTTCCCTCCACTGGGTATATTGTTGTCTATAACTGTATAAGAAGTCACTCTAAAACTTACTAGTTCACATTTGGATTGAACTGCATTCATCTGCAATATTTTTGCTGCATATGTTTAGCTGTTAAGATTACTGAACTTCAGAGGGTGATCTGGCTGCCAAAAGAAAAAGGACCCTGAATCTTCTGCACATGATATCTCAGAATCTAATAAATTAAGGTGAGCTTGTTCTCATTGAGGAGACAGTGTTCTAAAAGAAAAAGCAAAAACATTAAAAAAATATTTCCTGACTAGATACCTGACTAGTACTCTTTCATAGCCACAACTTTACAAAAGCCATAAAAAAAGAAGAGCCCTGACCCAAAGTTTGTAGAATGCATTCTGCATTTGGCTAGAGTAGGAGTAAAATCACATTACCAAATTTCTGTACACAGATAAGGCTAAAGGACTATTGATATGATGTCACTAATTCTGCCTTTTGTAACAGATGAGGTTAATACAGCTGTTCAGTGTCAAAAAATATTTTCAAAATCCCATAAGTACTGTGTGTGTGTGTGTGTGTGTGTGAGTGTGTGTGTTTATATGAGTGTAGTGCTTGTGGTTAAACTGAGAGAATTAATATTCCTGAGCTATATTCTCAATTTTTTCTTTTTCTTTTTCTTTATTTTGAAACAGGATCTTACAAAGATGCTTTGTTGTGTGCCCACAATTTTTAAGTACATATCAAGATCAAATATGCCTGACACAAAGGCAAAACTTACCTCCTTTAGAAGCCATGATTCCTCATTATTTTTAAGTAGTGACATTTTTAAGTAGTGACATTTATTCCAAAAGGGGAGGGGGTTACACACATATGTGGCTCATTTCAGCAATCTTAATAATTTGGGAGACTTAAGCAGAAGAATCACAATTTCAAATTCAGCCTAAATAATATGAGAGGGCCCTAAGAAACTAAGCAAAACTTTGTGTGATGCTGGGAGCCATTTGCCAAGTAGGTATGACAATTTCCTTGCCAGCGTACCCCATGTTGCTGACATGTTGCAGCGACATTGAATGTAGGTGACCTTGCTCAAGGACCAAGGCAGATTAGGGTGTTCCCGGTTTTAAGATAATCGTGTTTAGGGCGTTCCCAGTTTAGGTTCCAGGTTTAAGGTTTAAGATTATTCCTCCCGGGAATAGGGCATATCCTGCTGCCTGAGTTCCCCTTGAGTTCTCACGGGATTCAGACAGTATATTTTGGAGATAGAAGCCCAGTGGAGGGGGATTTGGGAGAGAACGTGGATTTGGGCAGAGAACGTGGATTTCCCCAGAACGTGATTGTAGACGGCTGGTGTGAGTTCGGGAATAAAGAGTTGCTGTTTGAATCTACAAGCTGTGTGGTGGCTCGTGATTGTGTGCCCAGCCAGACTGCGGCATTTGTGCCCAGCCAGACAGTGGCATTTGGTGGCTCGTACGGGGAACTTCTGAAGCTTGGAGGTAAGTGAAATTGCTCGCCCCTGAGGAAGAGAGAAAGAATGGGTAACCAATTGAAAAAACAATATGCTCTTGTTTTGATTTATTTTGTTTTTATTTCAAGTTGCCTGTTCCTAGAACTTTCTCAGGCAAACTGGGGAAAATGGTTGATTCAAAGTTTGAAGTTGTTCGCCTCTGAGGAAAAAAAATTGTTAGAGGAAGAGGCACCCCAGTAAGACCAAGAACAGTTAGGACATATGTTGATACAATACAAAAATGTAGCCCATGGCTTTTTAAAGACAAGTTATTAAGTATATCAATGGGACCATCATGGTATCCTGTAGAAGGATTTTTCTTCAAGAAAGAGATGACTAGTTCTGTTTACTACATTTGTCTAAGATCTTGGTTTTTACAGACATCTGATTAATTTACAAAGCTAAAGTGTTAAAATATCAACTACTAAATATGAAATCAAGTACTCTTTACTTATTAAGTTCCATAAGGTAATATATTTAAACATTATGTGTGTTTTCATAAATTGGTAAATGGAAAAAGGTTTAATATTGCTTTGTGTCTCTCTCTTTGCTAAAACAAGGTTACTAAGAGTTAAGATTCTATCATGTGTAATTTATATACAAAGAGTAGAAAAATTTTCAGTTGGGTTTCAATTATAGTATTATAGTATCATAAAAAACATGAAAGTCTTTCATTTTATTAAAGTGGAGTAATTTGTCTAAATCAGAAATTTTATAAGAGTTGTTTCAAAATGTGAATTTATAAAAAGGGTTAACGGTTAAAAAAGAGATAGAATAAGATTCAAGATGTGGAAATATATTTTAATATAAAAGGTTAAAGGAAAAAGAAATGTTTTTAGATGAGATAATCTCTGTGTGGTAAAGTAAAAAGTTGTAAAATGCCATTTAAAAAGATTTTGAGGAAACTAGACTTACTTTAAAAGCTTGAGAAAGGAAGAAAGAAGAAAAAGATATTTGTACATGGCAGATTGAGACAAAGCTTCTCAATGGAGTTAAAAAAAAAGGCCTTTGGTTGAAGGGCAGCCATGTAAACTAACATTGAAGCGATTTAAACAAAATCTAAGCCTCGTTTAAAAGAGTGAAGTTGTAGGTGGTGAAAAAGTACATTTAAAAGTACAGTATAGATGATAATTAAAAGGTTAAATTGAAGGTGGTCGAGATACCTTCATGGTGGAAAAAAAATTGCTTTATTGCATCATTCGAAGCCTAGTTAATCTTAAAGGCATTACTTAAAAAAATGGGAAGATAATAGGATAAAATATACTTAGATAAAGAAGATTAACAATTTGAAGTGAAAAACTTTAAAGACAGAAGAATAGAAAGTTAAAAAGAAAAAAAGATAAAGAAGATGTAGAAAGATAAAAAAGATGTAGGAAGACAATAATTTTAAACCCACAAAATAGAAAACAACAACAACAACAACAAAAAAAAAACTAGGAGGAAAATAAGCAACTAAGGGTAAATATACAAACCTTAGAAAAAAAAAACTAGAAGATAGAAATAAGATAAAAATTGGTTGAAAATGTCAAGTAAGGTATTTCAGATAGAAAATACAAAAAGCTAAGACAACTATTAGATACAGACATATACTTATTAAAGCAAAAAGAGGGAATTGGAAGGGGGTATATATTCCCCAAAGATAAACTTAAAATAACGCTTTTTACTCTAAACTTTTTAAATTTGGATTCATCAGGGCTTAGTGCTGCGGAAAGACATTTGTATCCAAAAAATTTACATAAGCCTAAGGTACTTTGGAAAGATATTCTAACAGGACAATGGAAAGGTCCTGACCCAGTGATAGTCTGGAGTCGGGGCTCTGTTTGTGTTTTTCCACAGGGAGAACAGCAGCCCATTTGGATTCCAGAGAGATTAACTAAAACAGTCTCTACAGATCGAAAAGAAGATGATTTGACTCAAATCCATAACAGCTGATATCCAGAACTCCAGCTTGGCCATTCTTACATCTGGACAGTGATTAACCAGGATGCTTTTTTCAATAGCTATTTTATTATTGCATTTTTCCACATCATAAGGTTCTATTTTTATTTTTTGAGCTCATACAAACCTAGGTTAATGTTTTTCTGATCAGTTTTATTTTTTGACTATGGAGTTTTTAAACATTGCAATGGAGATTTCACCTAGGTAAAGCTACAAGGCCTTTACTATTTTCTTATGTGTTGTACGTTTGTGTACACTCTTGTGTTTTGTGTTGTATGTCTGTATGTGCGTATGTCCATATTTCTTATATGAGGAGCGCTCATGAAAAAATGGATCCGAATTATTATTTTTTTATTCACGTGATTTAAATGGTTTAATTTAAATTAGGTAAACAGCTGTTAAGGATTGTTTTTAAAGGTGGTTAACAGATCTGTTTGTTTACTAGTTTAAATTAGGTAAAAGGCTGTTAAGGATTGTTTTTAAAGTAGGTTAACAGATCTGTTTGTTTACTTTCACCTTTCCTTTTCATTATATTTAATAATTCTTTTCAGGATAATGTCTCTTTAGCATCATTGCCAGAATTCCTATCTCCATCCCAGTGCCGGTGAAGAACTCAACAAGTAATGCTCAATCAAAGAGTCAACTTACTTTGGGAGGAAACGGATTTTGGGAGGAAATGGACATATTGATAGATTCCTCTGCTTTGAACTGCTTGCAGAACTTGCCTGGACTATGTAACTATCGTTTGGTGCAGCGAATTGTGGTAATGCTGGCATATCTTTGCTGATGGTGTCACTAGTGATGCAATTTTTATTTCCTTGCCAGCGCACCCCATGTTAATTGTGGTAGTGCTGACATATCTTTGCTGATGGTGTCACCAGTGATGCAATTTTTTCCCAAGGAGCCGTCAATTGGCTTGGTGTCGTGGCATTTCTGTATCCTCCTCCCTTCTGCTAGTGATGGTCTAAAATTTTTGGGCCAATGGCTTATGCTGGACCGGTAGTCAGTGACGGGTATGATCCAATTGCAGTGGTATCAACCTAAGACAGGAGGCTGACGCCTAAAGGTCAGTTTTCCGATGACGGGTAAGAACCATATGTTGAATTGGACAACCTACCAGGCACGGTCCTTAAGCCACATTGCTTGTTGTTTAATTAATCAGAAGGGGGGAGATGCTGGGAGCCATTAGCCAAGTAGGTATGACAATTTCCTTGCCAGTGTACCCCATGTTGCTGACATGTTGCAGCGACATTGAATGTAGGTGACCTTGCTCAAGGACCAAGGCAGATTAGGGTGTTCCCGGTTTTAAGATAATCGTGTTTAGGGCGTTCCCAGTTTAGGTTCCAGGTTTAAGGTTTAAGATTATTCCTCCCGGGAATAGGGCGTATCCTGCTGCCTGAGTTCCCCTTGAGTTCTCACGGGATTCAGACAGTATATTTTGGAGATAGAAGCCCAGTGGAGGGGGATTTGGGAGAGAACGTGGATTTGGGCAGAAAACGTGGATTTCCCCAGAACGTGTTTGTAGACGGCTGGTGTGAGTTCGGGAATAAAGAGTTGCTGTTTGAATCTACAAGCTGTGTGGTGGCTCGTGATTGTGTGCCCAGCCAGACTGCGGCATTTGTGCCCAGCCAGACTGTGGCAGTGTGAAAACTAAAAATAAAATAAAATACAATTTAAAAAGCCTGATGATATAGGGGTTTAGGAGAACTACCCTGGGTTAAGTATTCATTCCTCTCCCCTTAAAAAAAAGAAAAGAAAGAATAAAAAAAAGAAAAACAAATTTTTTACATCTGATGAACTTTTTATTCAATGGGGATAATATGTTTGATAAAAAAGTCTAAAGCTTATAGCAAGGAATTAAAATAAACTTGGGAAATTGCTGGAAATTGAATTGAAAAATCAAGAACAAGCAATATTTTTAAAATTTCTTATCAGGAGAAATTTGAAAACAGGCATATTTCATTTCAGTCATGATGAAAATGCAGGATGCTATGGAAACTGCAACAAAAGGACTGTATCTGTATCACAAAAGTTTTGTAAATGGACAATATGAAACACTACATTAAAAAAGTGAGGGTGAGACAACATTAAGGCCATATGTGTAATCTAAAATAAATAATATACTAAATCTCCACTATATGAATTTTATCTGGGAGTATGTCTACAAAACAACACAATACTCCTTGCATAAAGCAGAGGATTTGTGATAGTATCAAATTAAAAATGATTTCACATCTGTGGCTGTTGTGCAGGGGCTTATATCAAAAAAGCAAGGTTTGGGGCTCAAGCAGTTGAATGAAGATGTGAGGAACTTTTGGGATGGTAGGCATGCTACTTTTGAAGGCAGCAATAGCCCATAACCAAACTCTAGCTTCTATCCTCAGCCCCCCAAATTATTAAATAGAACTTTTTTTAATGCAGGTCAGACAAAGAAAGCATATCAACAACATTTTACTGATGTAAGAGCATGCTCACAAATAAATGTGTTTTTTTTTTTTAATCTTGAGTACATAGATTGAATATGATTGTTAATGACCTTGGTTACTTGCTAAAAATACAGACCTCTGGAAGCCTGGCCAGCTACTAACATACATGGTCTTTTTTGTCCTTAAATGCCTCATGGCATTGAGCATTTTACAACTTCTACTGTAAGGAGCAATGCTAACCTCTCCATTCTTAAGGTGCAACACAGAATGCTGTTTATCTCTAATTCTTACAGACAAAAAATAATAATCTTGCTCTCTTGCCACCTGGGTAAATTATTTTTTAAGTCCACCAGTTCTGCTTAACAGGTAAAATGGGGTAAACTTGGATACCTGGGCTGGCCATGCCAGTTGTTCACTGGAGCCATTGGCTGCTGTTGTTTCATTTTATGCATCATCCATTGACTGGACTTGAAGGCCTTTATCCTTCTTCTTCTCCCCAGACTCAATCATCACAATGGAAAATGTTGATGGGTATTTTCAAAATACAGACATCTTACTCTACTGGATATACTTTGGATTCCTATACATCTTGATTATCTTGCAATTTCTCATTCTGGTAGTCTCTCCTACACTTGCATCAGTTTTTGCTGTCAGATCTATAGAAACCATTCATCCCATGACCACAGCAGCTGCACATGACTCATTTGACTACTTTCCCAAATCATCTATGCCATTGCTGCCACTTTTTTCTTTGGCCAGGGGCTGGAGCCTGGGCTTCAGCAATTCATTGATAGTTCAACTTCCAAGGTTCATGTTTGCACACAGTGCAGTCCGAATCCTTATTTCTGTTTACAAGGAACTAATCCCATTATGTCACAGCTCTCCACAGGAGTTCACTGTAATTGGACTGAGGCAAAAAAGTGTTGTATGCTTCTTTGTGTCCATAGGTGCCACTACTCCCCTAAAAATCGCCATTAATCTATCAGGACTGAGATATCTCTCACCTGCAAATATCCTAAAGACTATGCGAGTTGCTGTGTGGGTGTTGAGACCCAGGATGTAAATAAAATTTTGGTCTCTAGCAATTGAGAGATGTGAGGAAGAGTTGGCAGTGTAGTCATGCTTATGCAGAGGTAACAATAGCTCCCAGGTAGCCCAGAGCATCCAGCCCTCAGAATCCTGCAACATTCCATATGTCTTTTCATATATAGGCCAGAAAATGAAGGTGCATGATCAATATTTTACATAGTGAACACATGCTCAGAAGAAAATGTTTATGACAATTAATGTATACTCTTAATCAAGGTATTCATTACTTAAATAAATGATAATAATATTAATCATCATCATCATCATCATCATCATCATCATCATCATAACAGTAACCTGTTGGAAGCATCAACAACAGAGTAGCTATAACCATGTTTGGCCTTTCCAATGATGCACCCTTATAGGTTTCATCATCAAAAAATCTACACACCTGAAGTCTTCTGCAAATATCTATTAGCAAGGAGGTAAGAGCTCTGCATCCACAGGCCTCAAAAATTATGCTGTATTGTGATATGACTAGAACACAATCCCCCTGTCTAGGATTACTAAAACCCATCTCCAGATGGTATCTAAACAAGCTCATCATTCTTGCAACTTATCATTGATCAACTGCTGCGTGGCTGCATCTAAAGATATCATATGTATTGAAGTCATACTGATATTATTATATGGCGGAAACCCATTCCTGTGCTGCTGATAACAAACCAACTACTATGTGATTTTGCAACACAACTTTTTGTATTTGATATTTTTCTTTATTAACTAGAGTTAGAGCCTGCTTTGTATGATTTAAGGTTTGGCTGTGTACTCTGTATCTTATTCACCAAGGTTACATAAAAATAAAGAAAATACCTCACCTTCATGAGTTTAAAATTTTGTCATATAGTCTTCTCTTTAGCTATAACCACACCATAATTTTCCATAGGCTGTATGGTTTGAACCTAGTATCCTAATAATGCCAGAAGAAAAACCAGAAGTTCAAACATATTGAGTAACATTTTCAAATTAAATCAAAGTTTAGGCAGTAAAAAATTGTCTGGATAAAATGGAGATCAACAGACTGTTGACTATAATAGATAATGTTACCTTCAGTATACATTGAAATATGGGTTTCAATATTTAAACCTTAGGAATTAAGCCAGAATTAATAAAGGGGTGATTATAACAGCTGCTTCTCTTCTTATCATTTCAATTTTGCCTATTCATAAACCAGGAAACAAGAGCCAATATTGTAATGCATGTCTGTAATTTCAGTGATTCAAGAGGCTGAGGAAGAAGGATTTTAAGTTCAAGGCTAGACTCAGCAACTCAGTGGGGCCTTAAGCATCTTAGTGAGAACTTGGCTTATCTTTAATAACAAATGGGCTGGACATGTGATTTGTGATAAAGTGTTCTGAGTCCAGTCCTTGGTACAAAAAAATATTCTGCTTTTTTGTGCCACTATTTAACTTCTAAGACAATAATGAAAGACTGATAATTCATGTAGTCTAGAGGATGTGAGTTGTGGCTTTGGGGTCACAGAGAATTGTTCCTGAATTCCAGTAAAGTTGCTTAATATTCAGGAGACCTTTCAAATATTCTTTCACACTGAACAGCTATGTAAACCTCATCCATTACAAAAAGCAGAATGATACCAAGTGTCAACATATTAGCAATTCTTTAGCCCTATCTGTACACATAAAGTTGACAATGAAATTTTACTCCTCTTGTAGCCAAAGTGCAGAGTATATTTCACAAATTTTGGATCTGAGCTCTTATTTTTTTGTGTGTGACTTATGTAAATCTGTGACTATGAAAGTGTATTATTCAGGAAACATTTTGAATACTTTGTTTTTACTTTCATAACACTGTCACCTCCATGAGAATGAACCCACCTTAATTTATTTGATTCTGAGAAGAAGGGTGCTTTTTTTGGCAACCATATCTCCCTCTGAAGTTCAGTAACCTTACCAACTATCACTTAATCCAGTAAAAAGATCCCATATGAACCCAGGCTTAATTGATGATAAGCCCATACTTGAGACAATAATTTTTATATGGTTTCTTCTTATTCAGTGATAGATATCTAATTCACTAAACATGGGCTGAATGCCAGGATTCAATCACATGTGGAACAGAAGTTATATGAAAAACATAATGTGCCTTATAGGTACTGGTTAAATTTTTATTAATTTAAATTTAAACTTTAATCTCTTGACAGGCTTTATTGAATTATATGGAAATATGTGTAGACTTCTATGCCTTTAATGTTTGATGATATTCTCAGAATACCCCATCCTAAAGAAGAAAATTGAAATAACAACCCTGCATTAGGCTAAAGACAAAACTGCAAAATAAATTTTTTAAATGTTTAGACTCTAGTTTCTGGGTTACTGATGATCTGATTACCTAGAGTCTTCTCTCCAGTGATATCAACCTCTTTTGGTTAAAGTATGATATCTAAAATGAAAATGGATCTGTGCCCAGAATCCTGTGAGAAACAGTTTCCACTTTTGTACACTTCTGAGTTGTAGATGGTTTCTGTCTCAAAGTGCAGAGTCTCTCCTGTCCTTTGGCCGTAAGAGAATGTTGTTTGGTATGTTTATTCCATAACCTATGACGCAGAACTGAGTTGTCCATTTTTTTCACCTTGCTGAGGTCAGGGTATTTATGAATCTCAAACATAGAATATAGCTGTAGTGAACATAGATATCCCTGAGAGGTCAAGAGTGAATTTTAGGATGAAGCTTGAAAAATACATTTATTTATTATTCAATTTATATTTTCAAAAATAATAATATTTTGCATATAGTGGTTTAAGTTATTAAATTGATTTAAGCTCTCCTTCTTAATTTTTATTATGAATACTAGAAATTTTTAAATTATACTAATGCATTATATTGTTTTTCCCTCTGGGAAAATATTAATGCCTTAGGACATTGCTTAGAAGTTTAAAATAAAATTTGCTTTCTCATAAGACCAGACAGCACAAAAGTTAAATGAAATTTTAAAGTAATTTTGATAAAATTTTTATTCATAGAAGTATACATTTTGGGTGTGTGGGAGATCTTGCCTCTTGGTTTTATTTTCCCCATTGGGTTTCTCCCCACTGAAATTAAGTTTTCATCACATGAGAAGAACATCATATATGTAAGTGTAAAAGAAACTGAAGTTAAAGCGTAAAAGTTAAAGGGTAAAAGACCGGGTGTTGTAAAGTTTCTAAGCTGCAAGGTCTGAGTTAAAATGTAAAGGATTAGGTATTGTTAGGTTTCTATGCTACCTGCAAAACCTGAAATTTCTATAGATGTTAAGACAATGCTTGGAACTGCCCAGTAAATATTTCCCCTGAGTACTTGGTTGTTTAATAAGGGCTCTGTGTGGTCGCACGTAGGCATTGCAGGGCCTGGACCAATCAGTTTAAATGTAACCCCCTCCTTAGGAATGACCTATCACTCCAGCCTGACCTGTTCCCGCCAATGAATGAACTAATCATGTTTAGGAGTTGTTGTTCAATTTTCCCGCACCTCATGATGATTTGTTCTGATGTATACAAAGCCCTCCGCCCTCCCCAAAAAGTGTACTTAAGCAGTGCTCAGCCCCTGCTCAGGCTCTGGGCTGCTTTCCCTTCTTGAGTGGGCACGGAGCCCCAGCATGCTGGTTCAATAAATCCCCCTTCTGCCAATTGCATGAGTGGTCACTTGGTGGTCTCTTTCTCCGACGTTTCGCGGGACCCTTACAATATAGTCTTTTACTTTTCCCCCCTCTCACTAAGGTGTGGCTGTAGAGTTTAAGAGTGGTGAGGATAATACAAATGATGAGAAGTGATGAGATGTCATTCCAAGTCCTCATCAGCCTCCCCAGCTCAAGTGCATTTTTTATTGAGCTGGCTGAACGTCTGTTCATTTGCTCTACTCTTTATACTAAATTTTGCAGCTTTTTTACCCTTTTTTCAAACCTTGTTAGTTACCACAAGATTTTGCAATGACATCATTTACTCTAGGGCCAGAAACATCTGGTCTGGTGGTCTGCACCTTTGTCTTCTCACCCTTCCCTCTTATTAGGTGAGGACAACCTGCCAGAGGCCTCACTCTGTTTATGGTGAGGGGAAGTGATTTGTTTATGTCTGAAGGTAATACTTCAGGGCTTCTTTAGGCATGCCTGGTGAGACTGCATGTTTCAAACTGAAGTTTTTAAAATGGAGTTTTTTTAGGCCAGGCCTAAGGCCATCCTCACAATAGTGTAGTTAATTTGTCCAAAATTAAGGTGTTTTTGTTTGTTTGTTTCTTTATTTAATGTATTTGTCATCAATTGAATTTTTTTAATTTTTCTTCTTTTTTTTGTACCAGGTATTTAACTCAGGGGCATGAGATACATCCCCAGTCTTTTTTTTTTTTGTATTTATTTAGAGAGGGGGTCTCACTTAGTTGCTTAGTGCCTTGTTTTTGCTGATGGTAGCTTTGAACTCATGATACTCATGTATAATTCTTCTGTGCCACAGGGGTTATGGCCTGTGCCACCAAGTTTGCTTTCAACTGAGTTTTTAAATATGTAAAACAACTTTATTAAAGTGACATTTAGAAGCATTCCTAATATTCAAGCAAACTCCTTTGTCCTGGTGTGGCAGGAAATAAAAGTGGAACTGGACTTTAATTTAAATAACAAGAAAGTTGAATTGCAAGGGCTTAATTAGAACACAGATAATTAGAAGGTTACAGGCCATAGCACTCTTGTACTTTTTTAAAATAATTTTTTCTTAGTTGTGGATGAACAAAATATCTTTATTATTATTATTATTATTATTATTATTATTATTATTATTATTATTAATGTGGGTCCAGTATCAAACAGACTGCCTCATGCATACTAGCCAAGTACTCTACTACTGAGCAACAACCCTAAATCCTTAAATGGTATTTTTTTTAAATTTTTTTATATTTAATATTTTTATATGGGGCACTGAGAATTAAGCTCTAGGCCTCATATATGCTAGGCAAGCACTGTACCACTGAGCCACACCTTCAGCTCTTTCCTGGTACTTTTTAAATACCTGTTTTACATAAATTTTAATTAGTAGCTTTAACCCTTTTCCAATATCTGTTTGGATTAAATCAATAACCTAGAAATCAGTGAAGCAAAGTCTAGTTTTATCTCAAACTCTGATTTTACTTCCTCTTTCTTCCCCAGACCAGACACCTTATCACAGTGTCTGAATTAAGATTCTCCCTTGAAGAATTTACTCTATGTTGTCCACATTCCAAACTCCAAAATTTACCTATTCCTTAATTTTGGAAAAGTCTTATAGAACTTTTCCGGAGGTACCAAAATTTCTTGGAGTACTCAGAAGAATCCATATCTGAGTCTTGCCTTTTCGGGAGCAGTTTGAATTATACGTATGCAGCCTTTAAGGCAAGTAGATGGATGATCTGCAGCTGGAAGAAACCTTTTCATCAATACCTTGCATCTAAAAGGCACTTCATTTGATTCCTTTTTTTAGATACTGTGAATAAAACTACAATAAAAATGGAAGTGAAGTAATATCTTTAACAAAAGTGTTCCAATTTCTTTAGATATTTACCCAGAATTATAATTACTGGGTTATAGGGCATTTTTTTAACCAAGAATTGTTATTGTTATTTATTTTTACTTATTTAGGCACTTTACCACTGTGTTATATCCCTATTTTTTTTTAATAAGACAGGATATCCCTGAGTCACTTAGGCCATTGCCAAGTTTCTGAGGCTGGTCTTGCATTTAAGTTCCTCCTGTTTCATCCTCCCAAGCCACTGAGAGTACAGACATTCACAATGATACCCTGCTTAAAAAAATATTATTAGTGGATTATATGGCATTTTTATTTTGAGCTCTTAAGAACCATTATAGGGGCTGGGAATGTGGCTCAAGCGGTAGTGCACTTGCCTGGCATTCATGTGGCACTGGGTTTTATCCTCAGCACCACGTACAAATAAAGATGTTGTGTCTGCCGAAAACTAAAATGAATAAATAAATATTAAAATTCTCTCTCTCTCTCTCTCTCTCTCTCTCTCTCTCTCTCTCTCTCTCTCTCTTTAAGAAAAAGAACCATGAATTTTTTTTCAAAAGTATCTTTATTAACTTCATATTGTAACCAAAATTTTTATCTATGCATATACACCTATACTCTGGAGTCCCTACTATCTTTCAGATATTTGTTTTGTTTTGTGTGGTTTGGTGCTAGGAATTGAACTCCGCGGGTGCTTACCACCGAGTTATGTCTCCAGTCCTTTTTTTTTTTGAGACAGGTGATATATCACTAATATCTCAATAAGTTTCTTATAGCCTTTCTATGTTGTTAAGGCTGTCTTTCAAATCACAATCCTCCTGACTTGCCTCTCCAGCCTCTAGTATATTTGCCACCATACCTCGCTCTTTTAGATTATTATAATAATCTTTTCAACAATACTGCCCAGGCTACAGAAAATCTCTTTGACTGATGCATTTTATCCCTGAGGAAAGTTTATATGAAGTAGCCAATGTAGGACTATTCTGTAAAGATTTGTTGGAATAAACAGGGATCATTGTTTTTTAAGCTCCTTTCTGAACAGCTGTTTGGTATCATAGTTCATAAAAGTGCTGGGAAAAGGATGTAAATTCATTTGTTTGAAATCTACAGAGATTTACATAAGCTCAATCACCTTTTGTTCTAGAGTTTGGGACTTCAGGACATAGTAAGGTAAATAAAATATGTTAAAGTTGAGATATTCAGTACACACATTGACACACACATCCACACACACACAAAAAAAAAACTTTCTAGGAGCAATTGGTAGTTCTGGCATTATTACTAGTGTATCAGGGACATAGTAACATAAACAAAATATGTTAAATGTGAAACATTCAATACACACATACACACACCCATTAAAAAAAAAAAAAAACTTTTTCTAGGAGGAATTAGTAGTTCTGGCCTTATTACTAGTGTATCAGTGTTGGGCAGGATTCAGGAAGTGCCAAAATCTCACTCACGCTTAGAGTAGTTTACTGGATTCCTCCCTATTTCACCTATAATACAAGCTAGAGTGAACTTCATCTGTCAGCAACAGCAATTGGGAAAATATGCTGGCAGTTTTTTTTGAGATAAATTGACAGCTTTGATATTTGGGTATTTTTGTGTCTTAGTCACAGCTGATGAAACACTTGTGAAAAATTTTATGGCTCCTAGGTATCACCATTTTTTTTTTTGTATCATTTCTTTCATATTTCCTTCTTTTTTTTTCTTTTTTTTTGTGGTGCTAGAGATTGAACCCAGGGCCTTGTGCATACAAGGCAAGCACTCTAAAAACTGAGCAACATCCTCAGCCCCTCTCTCACATTTCTGTTCACTAGAGGTGATGATGGTAATTGGGAATTTTGTCCCAAATGTGGTACATTTCTTAAGACTGGACTAATATCCAGTGTATCTAAATCTCTCTACTCATTCATGATTTTGCCAAAGAGATACTCACAGTAGTTTTTTTTTCCTTAAATGTATCTATAGATGGAGGGAGAGTGTCTCATTTAATATTCTGCTTTATTTTCAACATCATTCCCTGTTAATATTTGCTTTTTGTAGTGTTGCTAAGTTTGGAACTGACTATCTTGCACATTCTGCACACACACTCTAACAGTGAACTTTGCCTCTATGTCCCAATTCTAACTTTAGGTTGGATAGATACATTCATTCACGTCTAATGTTATTTTTCATATGGTCCATTTTACATATGCCTTTCTATTGCTCTTAACAATACTATTGATCTACATATGGTTTCAGATTTGATTTATATTATGATATATTGGTCTGTATTATTGCAATATAGTTTCATAATATACATTAAATGTGTCTCATAACAATAACTATATTATTTGTTTTTTTTTATTAAAGGTTTTGGGGTATTTTACATATATTTTATTTCTAAGATAATTTTTTCAGTCCCTTCTTTTCTTTTCTTTTATTTGGTACTTGGAATTAAACTCAGGGGAATTGAGCCACATCCCCAAACATATTTTGTATGACATTTAGACACAGTATCTCACTGAATTGCTTAGTGCCTCACTTTTTTTGATGCTGGACTTGAGCTCACAATACACCTCCCAAGGCACTGGGATTACAATTGTGCACCAACAGGTCCAGCTCTCTTCTTGAATTTAAAGAAAAACATGCTAAAATTTTGATAGGAAAATATTATATATTAAATTGAGTTAAAATAGTTGTCTTTTTAATGATTAGTTTTATTTACACACATGCTATTTTATGTGCTTTTGTACATTTTTATTTTGTTTGAGATAAGTTCCACATATTTTCCTTGAAATCCATTATACATGTGATGTATTTAACAGATGTAACTTCAGTATAATACTTATGTGGTATTTTGTACCCTAATTAAACTAAAAATCTTTCTGTGCTCCAGAACCATTTTTTCTCAAACTTTATTATTTTTATTTTTTCTGAATCACCTCCTCTTTCCTCCTAGGCTGCACATTTCTACTGTATTGACAAGTATAGATCTAGTCTTATGCTATCACATACTTGTACACTGTCATTTTACACACATACTATAATTTCTATAGGTCTAAGCTGCTTGGTGAGAAATATATATATACAGTTTTCATGATGAAATAACAGCAATTTCTACTCCATCTTTAGTTCATGATAATTTGTTCTGTGTCCTCATCAAAACATTGTATTCTTTTTGTTGTTGTTTCTTACTGGAAATTTAAATCAGGGGCACACAGAGACTGGGTCACACATAGTTGCTTTGGGCCTTGCTATGATTCTGAGGCTGGCTTTAAACTCAGGATTATCTTGCCTTAGCCTCACAATCCATTGGGATTAGAGATGTGTGCCATGGAACCTGGTTCTATTTTATTTTTATATTGAAATATATATTACTTCTGAAAATAATTTATTCTTGATATTAAGAAAGCATAGGATACCATTTTCCCCACAAATAACTCCCCATTTTTTTTGGAAAAGATGTCAATTTTTTTTTGGAAAAGATGTCAATAGTGCTAGGTGTATAATTTATTAATGTCTAAATGGCAAGTTTATTATTATTATTATTATTATTATTATTATTATTATTATTATGCTATGTATTAGTTACAAAACTTTATCTCTTCATATTATTGTTGAAAGAATTCCCCACGCAAAGACACTTCACCTGGAGAATTCCAATTTTATTGCAAAAAGCAGTGTGCTTATATAGAACTAAGGGGGAGATGGTAGGGTTTAGATAAATGGCAGGCAACCCGTTTATTGGCAAGTTCTTTCAGATATCAGCTCTGGAGCCCAGGAATTAGTTCTTATTGGGGCTAAGGTTCCCTACCAGCGAGGTTTGAAATTGGCGCCGGCGGGAGAGTTCACATGGGCGGGAACTTTTCGCGCCACTGCAGAAAAGAAGAAGGTAGGAAGAAAAGGTGCTTAGGCGCCATGTTGGGGTTTTTTTCTCTGGGGTATGGCTGCCGTTTATACTTTTCCCAACAATTATAAGGTATATACTCTTTTTCTATAACTTTATAGCATACATCATTGTGTATCAAAATGACCTTTTGGGGGTTGGGAGGTGAGGGGAGGGATCATGGGGTTAAAAATGATGGTGGAATATGATGTATATTGTTATATAAAGTATATGTATGAAGAAGTGAATTCATGTAAATATAATTTGTATAAAACCAGAGAAATGAAAAATTGAAAAAAAATGTCCGTTGGTGAGTTGTAAACTTTATGAAGTACAAAATGTATCCTGAACATTTGGTAATACATAAACCTAGATGTAGGTATTTATAGTGTTGTCAGAAAAATTAAATAAATACTGTAGAGTTCATTTTTTTGCAATGTATACTCATAATTATATGAGATGCATTTTGTACATATACATGTATACTACCATTATATATAATTAATAAATGATTACTACATCTCACATTAGCTACATTTATTTCAAATTAATTTGTCTTTTGAAAGCACTGATATATGACACTCTTTGATATGTACACATGGTGTGTCCTCAAATTTGTCAATTTTATGTGTTATGTTCTTTTCTTTATTCTCCTTTTTATAGAATTTCTTTTTCCAAATTATTGAGATTAATAAATTTTAAACAATTCAGTATAAGAGTGCAGTCTGTAGATTTTCTTTTTTAACCCAAGACAAAATACATCCCAATTTTAATAGGCTTATTGATATGTAAATGACTTTTAAAAACCTGCATATATAACACCCTTACCTGACCTTACTCTGGACTATTGATATCTGGGTGGAGGGGATCTCAAAGTGATCCATGGAAAAGGCAGAACAGGGATGGATCAAGATGTGACCTTGGTGGATACTGAGTATGTAGTAGTGAGTATTCATGAAAAAGTATTGGTGGAATAGGTATGGGTAGAGAAAAAAGTGCTGTGAAGGAAAGAGGGAAAGAATGACCAGCTCAAGAGTTCAGATTTAAAAAGTCTAATGGTGGATCAATGGTAGTATGAGGGTAAAGGGTAGTTTCTTTGGAGGCAGAAATAAGGTAGAAGTGAAAGGAAAAGGTAACTCTGGCACAGTCCCCAAGAGAAAGAGTCAAATGAACACTACTCTCTCTCTCTCTCTCTCTCTCTCTATATATATATATATATATATATATATATATATATATATATATATATATATGTATATATATATATATATATATATATATATATATATCAAACTTCTATAACATTAGATTAAATTCAGCCAGCCTCAGCAATTTAGTGAGGCTCTAAGAAAATCAGCGAAACCCTTTTTCTTTATAGAATATTTTATTAAAGGCTGAGAGTGTTTCTTAGTAAAAAAGCATATCTGATTTCAATTTGTCATATGAGAGAGAGAGAGAGAAAGATCTTGCAAAAATTAAAAAAAGTAATCAGTGACACTGTTAGTTGCCGCAGTCTGGCTGGGCACAAAATCACGAGCCACTCACAGCCTTGTAGATTCAAACAGCAATTCTTTATTCCCGAACTGTCACCAGCACTCTACACACATGTTCTTGGGAAAAAGCACTTCCACTGGGCTCTGCATCCCAAAATTCTCTCTGAATCCCGCGAGAACTCAAATGGAACTCAAGGAGCCATTGGGCGCCTGAGGCAGCAGGATACGCCCTAGTCCCAGCAGGGTCCTCCTTAAACCTGGAACTGCCCTAAACCCAAGGAGCAGGCACCTGAGGAAGCAAGATACTCGCTATTCCCAGAAGGATACACCCTAAACCTGGACCCACCCTAATCCAGCAGGATCCTCCCTAAACCCGGATCCATCCTTGTCCTTGAGCAGGGTCAGCTTACTGAAACATACATGCTATGTCACTGCAAATGACCTGGGTTCAAGGCAAGCCCATTTCCACAATGGAGAGTCCTCGTCTAAGCAACATGGGGTAGGCTGACAAGGAAATTGCCATGTGTCATTCTTACTTAGCTATGGCTCTCAGCAGTTAGTGTCAAGGATGTAAATTATTTAAAAGTAATAGTGAGCTAGTTGGAAAACTCATCTAGGTTACTAACTACTGCTAGGGAAGTTAGTCTACTTTCCAAAATATAAAAGTGAGAGAGAAATCCTTTATTAAAGTGTATATAAGAAAAAAGAGGAGTTTTGACACAGCTTTTAGATGACCCAGACTGGGTCAACTTTAGCAGGTGATTAGGGTTCTGCAAAGATGATAAATCCTTGAGTTATTTGGAATAATGTGATTTTATCTTGTCTTCATAAATGAAGATTGAGGTCTAATATAAATCAGGCTTGGTAAAGGAAAAACATTTCAATGAAAAGTAAATATATGAATAAACACATAAAACAATATTTAACCAAAAGTCAACCTTCAGAATATTTATGCAATTATGTAATCACCAGTAATGTAAAAACAATGACAACTAAAGAAAAAGTGAATTAATAAAAAACAAATAAATAATGTAATGAATGAATTAATTAATGAATAGCTAACAAGTGCAAAGATGTAATGTGACTGGAATTGTCAAAGTCAGCTTGTAGCCATGAAAAAGTGTAAAGGTACATAGAAATGGTGTTTTACTACTTACTGAGACATACCCTATGAACTATAAATTCCACTCCTAGGTGGGAAGAGTTGAACATAGAACCCACTCACCTGGCTCTCTCACTTGGGAACTGTGCAAAAATTACCTTTTTCTTTCCCTCAAATTTTATTGCTGCTTCCAAGAACACTACCCTCTATATTCACGCTATCATTATAGACTTGTAGCATGTGAACCCCTCTACTGTTCAAGTTTTTCTTCTTTATTTCATTGCTCTTTTTCTCCCTACCCCCATATCATCCACCAATACTTATTTTGTATAGCAAAATCTACATACTCAGCAATCACCAGTCTTATATCTTACTATATCAATTTCCTACCTTGTGCATGAACACTTTGAGATCCCCTCCATGAAAACATGAATAGTCCAAAGTGATCAGAATGGGGGTAAAAATTGCAGAATATTAAAGGTCAGTTACACAACAAGAAAGCTATAAAGAGTGGATTTCATTTAAAGGTGAAAATAAAAAGAAAATCTTTAGACTTCACTAGTTAAAATAAAGGATCAAAAATTTATGAGTCTCAATAATTTGAATTATACTTGTGAGTCACGTTTTTGGGAGAAGGGATAAAAGAACATTGCTAAAGAGTTTAAAGTTCAAACTGTATTTTTTTATGAGACAAAGAATAGAAAAATTAAATATATATATATATATATATATATATATATATATATATATATATATATATATATATATATATATGAAAGTAATTGTGATATCATTTTCATAAAAATATATATACATATTTATTCACAAATTGCTTTAACCTTATAAACAGTCATAAGTGTCAATACATTTCTCTCTGGGTGAGGTCCTATTATTGGAAGAAAACTTTGCCTTAAAATAACACCATACAGAGGCATTTAATGCAGTTAACAGGCCTCTAATAATAATGATAATAATAATAATAATAATAATAATAATAATAATAATAATAAGAAGAAGAAGAAGAAGAAGAAGAAGAAGAAGAAGAAGAAGAAGAAGAAGAAGAAGAAGAAGTGAGGTGGGGAGGATTTCAGGTTGTGAAGCATACCTGTAATATAAGTTACTTGAAAAGACATCACAGGAGAATTTTATACATTTTCTGAAGACATATATGTATATATTATTTATAAAAAGTGTTTATGAGTTCTGTAGTGAGGGTGCACAAGTCCAATACATAGTCTTTTTTTTTGTTGTTGAATATTTTTTTGATGTAGATGGACTCAGTATCATTAGTAGTTTCTTTGTTGGCTTTTTTTAATATTTAGTTTTAGTTTTTGGCGGACACAACTTCTTTGTTTGTATGTGGTGCTGAGGATCGAACCTGGGCTGCCCGCATGCCAGGCGAGTGTGCTACTGCTGGAGCCACATCCCTCTCTTGGGTGGCTTTTTAATGCCATGCTTCGTGTTCAACCCAGTACCTCATAGGAAGTTCTCTACCACTAGGGAAGTTCTCTACCACTGATCCATAACCCTAGTCCCCAAAGTCTGTTGCTTAATGTATTTTTTTTGGCGGGAGTGTATGTGTGTAGTGAGGGGATTGAATCCATGGCCTTATATAAGCAAAACAAGCACTTTACTGACTAAGCTATATTCTCAGCCCTGATCTGTAGTCGGTTAACAATGACAATGGAGCAGCCTGTCATTCAGACATTGATTCTGTGCCCACTTGGCTCAGATTGGAGGCAGTGCCTGAAGCCTTGACCAATCAGTCACTTAGGTGAGAACTGTCCAATCCTCATGCAGCCAGTGATGAGGGGGAGGGCTTCCACAAACTTCTCTTCCCTTGGTGTCTGGAACCCGCCATTTAAAAAATCTTTTTGTAGGCTTCTGTTCTGGATCCGGAGCCCAGGTGTCTGTGCTATGCAGAATCTGAAAACAAACCACAGGGAGAACGCTGAGAACCCTGAGAGCCAGGAAATGGTAAGTGTGCCTTGTTATATTGAGTCTGTGTAGGAAGGGGGCTTAAAGCTGACAGGAGTGGCAATGGTGGAAACTGGCAGTCATGGCTAGGGACTCCTCGTGGTCCTCTCCAGAGTCTTGTGGCCAGAGGGTCTCTCTGTGGTAGCTTAGCCTTCACCTCCTTCTGACTAATCTAGTGAGGCTTAGATCAGCAGTTGAAAACCTGGGCATTTTATTCCATAATTGTATGGTGTTTTCAGCTTCTTTCTAAAGCCCTTTGCGGGCTTCCATGTGCCATGAGTCCAGCATGTCTCCAGATTTCATAGTGAAGACTGAGATAATTACCAGGAGAGAACTACAAATCCATTTATTGTATTCATGCATGAGAGAGGCTGTTAATTTTAGGGCTTGTTACTCATGAGGGTTTGTTTGCTTGCTTGTTTTTTTATTATTATTATTATTATTATTATTATTATTATTATTATTATTATGTGTATGTTGTCTTCTTTTTGGTACCAGAAATTCAACCCAGAGGTGTTCATCCACAGATTCACATTCCCACCCCTTTTTTTAATATTTTTATTTAGAGACAGGGTCCCTTTGAATTTCTTAGGGCCTCACAAGTTTGATGATGCTGGCTTTTAACTCATTCTCGTCATGAGTCCTGGGATTTTTAAATGTAGCAGAAGCAGTATCTCAAATCCAAAACCAAAATCTGAAATCCAAAACTTCAGTTTAGCTCTCCATAGGTCTTAGAATAAACCCCTAGTTTTCTAGCTCTCTGTTCACATATCCAAAACTAGGGTTCTCTGTTCACACAAAATAAGTATAAAATAGAATAGATAGTATAATGACCATGCAATGAGGATAATGGGCCTCACTCAAACACACCTGGTGGCTAACCTAAAGATGTTAATGAGCACAATTAAGGCTTATTTCAAATGTAAAAGACCTTGAAGCCCACTTGTGGGAACACCTTCAACAAAGTCCTTTGTCCCAGGGGTGATTCCTGATTGAATTTGAAGAAAAAAAGATGGGTCATAGAAAGAATGAAAGTGAACCCATATAGTAGTCAGGATGCCTTTTCCAAAGCCTATTCTAAATGCATTATGCTTCCTGTTCTGCCCAAAACCATCAGTAAACTTCTAAGATGGCACACAAAAATGAGTTTGTTTGTTTTTTTCTGGTATCATTCCTCATACCACCTGGTGGGCATTCTATTTCTTCTTGCTTAAATAGATTTTTTTTTTCCTTCAAAATTTATGAGACAAGCACCCAGATTCAATTTGCAAACTGAGAAATTTTGGTTAATCTCAAAACTCCACTTTCAGCATTATTAATCATTTTCCCATGTTTTATTTCAAATGTATGCACCATTTATAATGTTTTTCTTCAAGAACTGGAGGGCATTTTTAAAAGATTTTAATTTTTTTTAAAAAGAGAGAGAGAGAGAGAGAGAGAGAGAGAGAAGAGAGAATTTTAATATTTATTTTTCAGTTTTTGGTGGACCCAACATCACTGTTTGTATGTGGTGCTGAGGATCGAACCCGGGCCACATGCATGCCAGGCGAGCGCGCTACTGCTTGAGCCACATCCCCAGCCCTAAAAGATTTTAATTTATCATTCTGAGATTTTCATATGAGAAGAAAGCAGAATAAAAGTAGGTGACATTAAAAATAATGAATCTCTCCTAAATGAGGTTTATGTGTCCCAATTAAGGATTTTTAGAAATTGTAATGGGTCATCAATTGAGGGTTTATTTATTTATTAATTTGTTTGTTTATTTATTTATGGTCAGGCAATCTGGGGTTGTGGCTCAGTGGTAGAGCACTCACCTAGCACGTGCAAGGTCCTGGGTTCAATCCTCAGCACCACATAAAAATAAGTAAATAAAAAATAAATAAATAAATAACCCACACAAACATTCCAAATATTTCAGGAAACTCTTTTATTCTGGTGTGGCAGGAAAAAATAAAAGTGGGACTAACTTGAATTTAAATTACATGCAATTTCAATCTCTCTCTCTCTCTCTCTCTCTCTCTCTCTCTCTCTCTGTACTGGGGATTGACCCCAGGGCCTCATGCTTAGAAGGCAAGCACTCTACAAGCTGAGCTATTTACTCAGCCCCATTTTTTTGTGGGGGAGACTGGGGATTGAAGTCAGGGCCACTCTACCACTGAGCCACATCCATACCTTTATTTTGTATTTTACTTAGAGACAGGGTTTCACTGAGTTGCTTGGTGCCTCACCATTAATGAGACTGGTTTTGAATTCATGATCCTTATGTCTCAGTCTTGTAAACAGCTGATATTACAGGCATGCACCACCATGCCTGGCCAACTTCAATCTTTTTTTTTTTTTTTTTTTAAGAGTGTGTGTGTGTGTGAGAGAGAGAGAGAGGGACAGAGATATATATATATATATATTTTTAAATTTAATATTTATTTTTCAGTTTTGGGCGGACACAACATCTTTGTTTGTATGTGGTGCTGAGGATCGAACCCAGGCTGCACGCATGCCAGGCAAGCCCACCACCACTTGAGCCACATCCCCAGCCCCAACCAACTTCAATCTTAAGGGCTAAATTACACGCAATTTAGATCAAAGTCCATGTCAATATCTTGGTACTATATATATAATGTTGTTGATAGACCTTATATTCCAGTGCCTCACATGTGCCAGAGAAGTGAGCTCCACTGAGCCCCAGCCCCAGCCCCCTGGTACATTTTTCATGGGGGACATTGGAGATTGAACTCACGAACACTTGACTACTAAGACAAATCCCCAGGATTTTTTTTTTTTTACTTTATTTAGAGACAGGATCTCACTGTGTTTCTTAGCACCTCACTTCTGCTAAGGCTGGCTTTGAAATTTTGATAATTCTTCCTCAGCCTCTTCAGCAACTGGGATTACAGGCTTGCACTAACACACCCAGCACCTGGTACATTTTTAATACCTGTTTTATGTAGATTTTAACCAGTAGCCTTAACTTTTTTTCTAATATATATTTGATTTGAATCCATAACCCAGAAATCAGTGAAACAGAATCTATTTTTTATCTGCAACTCTGCTTTTGGTTATGTCAGTGTCTGAGTTAAGATTCCCCATTAAAGAATTTACTATGTCTTGTGTTCTCATTCTGACCTCCCATATGACCTAGTTTTAGAATATCTGAAACAAGGTTCCCAGAAATTCCAAATTTTTTGGAGTATTTAGAAAACACCACTCTCTGAGTCTTGTCTTCTAGGGACCAGTTTGAATTTTAAGTGTGTAGCTTCTGAAGGGATGGACTAATTGGATGCTTTGCAACTGGAAGGCATTTTCTGATATACTTTCTATCTAAAAGGTACTTTATTTGTTTCCTTTTATTAGATACTGTGAATAAAGGTACAATAAAAATAGATGTGTGGCAATATATTTAGCAAAAGGATTCCAAATTTTTTACATATATACCCAAAGTTATTATTTTATCACTTCTTTAGGCCTTGGTGAAGGGTCTTTTTTTTCAGAATGTAGATTCCTTCTATTATCAAATGGGTCCATGCTAAGTGTGTTGAAAATAGAGATTCTAAAACTTCACACAATGCACACATTTCCAAGAGTATAGGGGAAAGGGAAAGACAATATTCACAACCAAGAAACCATTTCGCATGGAAGCACAGTATCAGTGTCCAACCTGGAGTGTAATCTGGATCTTTCAGTGGTAAGGTTGTTTAAGAACCACAACCATAGGTTTTTGGGATCCTCTAAAGTACACTGAATGGCTTTAAATCACTTACTCTTCTTCAAAATAAAATTTCTGCTACCAACTTAAAAAATAAAGTACTATGAATGAGAAAGGTGAATGAGACTTAAGTTCTTTGGAGGTACTGAGGTTGACGTTTAATCATAGTTTATAAATAGTCAAATAAAAAGTGCCTTCGAGTTGTCTCAACTTTTCCAACACATGATATAGAATACTTAGATGAACTGACATGAAATAATAAAAATGCATTTCAGGGAAGTGATATCACAGAAATTTTCAGGGTAGAATCTTGGAAATTTGGGAAAATATATATTAATATATATATTTGCTTTTCTATAGAAAAAAATAAGTGATAAGTACATGAGTATGAGGGTAAATTCAGTGTGCCTCATGCATTGTAGGTTGAAAGTAATGATAAAGTAGTAACTGAGGAGATCCAGAACTCTATAATCCTGGGAGACATTAATAGCAATTTAGAAAAATAAAATATAGTTAAATCCCTTTAGATTTACCTCTATCCTCTGTTCCTCTTATGAGTTTGATTCTGTCAAATGAGATTATGTGGGTATGGTTCTCTCTGAATTTATGTTTTCTTTTGTTTTTAGGATTTTGTCAGCTATGTCATGTAAAGCCCTGTCTTAAACTCACTTTGGGGGCTCTTTTACATCCTGTTCTGGACTGCAGAGCAGAGACTCACTTCACTCAATCTGTGCAATGAATTGACTTTTGTCAATCTTTGCAAACAATGGTTGGAAGAACAAGCATATTGGAGCGTCTTTCATATCCTATAATATGGTTGTCAGACCCTGTGGGTTAAAGGGTAGTTACTTGCTATAATTGAAAAATCTTCCCTATGAGAAGGGCTTATCTATATTTTTTTTTTTGTTTTGGAAGCCCCATAAACACAGAAGAGAAGCATTTATAGTCACAAACAAAGGAATGCCAGAAGCCATTAGATATGAGAAAATACAAAAATAAATAAAATCTTCTCTTAGAGCTTTTAGAGGTAAAAAGTATATTTCTGTTTTGTGTAAGGAAACTAAAATTTCTCTTTGGCCTGAAAATATTTTGATGTTTTAAACTTGCTTGTAATTTCTACCTGTGTTTTGAATTCACCTATGCCTGGCTATCCCTTACCAGATAACAACCCTCTCTAAAACCTTACTGGTGCCTCATAAATTCTGGCTCCTGCTGACCAAATAACAATTCTCTCTATATCTCAGTGGCAACTTATAAATTCTAATGTCTGGAGCTGAATTTATTTTCCACCTTGAAATGTTAGCCACGTAGATCCATAACCTGCTATTTGCCTTTGTATTATGATTGTCAAAATCTTGTTAGCTGTAAGTACCTTAGACACCCACCTCCTTTGTAACTTTTTGTGCTGTAAAAACGTTTTCCTGATGATCAGGTGGATGATCTCTAGCATGGAATCTTTTTTTTTTTTTAAATATTTATTTATTTTTTAGTTTTCGGCAGACACAACATCTTTGTTGGTATGTGGTGCTGAGGATCGAACCCGGGCCACACGCATGCCAGGCGAGCACGCTACTGCTTGAGCCATATCCCCAGCCCACTAGCATGGAATCTTGTAAGAGACAGTCCTGGCCAGCTTTTGTGTACATAATACAATCTTGATTTAATTTGATTTAAAATTTGAGTAGGTGGTCTTTTGTTTTTTGGTTTAACATTAATCTTTTTTTAAATGTCACTGTAAATAAAACCAAAGAACACAACAAAACTCCTGTAAATGAGCCAGGTACATAAAAATAGTCATTGTTTACTGAAAGCACAGTATTCATTATAGAAATGATATAAGCTTAAAAATTAATTAAAAGATATCTCAAATATCAAGTGAGTTTAGGAGTTAGAAATTTTTTTCTTTCAGAATATAGGTAGTAAAATAGGACAAAAGAGAAAATGTGAAGCATAAATATATTAAGTAATATGCAAAAAAAATCACCAAAATATTTATTACAAAAAATCATATCTACAGAAATGGTTCAAAAGAAGCAGTCTTTTTGTCAGGAATAAACATTTGGACAGGAATGGAAGTTTTGGTTCTCTTTTTAAGTAGTTTTACTCCTAGTGAATAATCTTTACACTATTTCTGCATTTTTCTGGTTGGAATTAATTATAATTCATATATCTGCAAAAAAGGTACTGAATGCAGAAAAATATTATTGCTCATGTTTAAATCACCTCCATTATTTGATCGTTCCCTTTTTAAACCAAAAATCTGCATAAACCATCTCTTAATAAATATATCTATCTCTGTATATTAGCAGCAACTGAGTTATAAAATTTGCTATGATCACTTGTCTCTTCATGTACTTAAAGACTATGAATTTGCTACTTAGCACTTAGGTATAAGTCTCTATGATGTTCTCTAGTTGTTTATGTCACTCTGCCAAGTTTTATACCAAGCTCTTAGTATGTGCCTTAATTACTCTGTGTAGCAATGTAGGATTTATGTCTCATTTGTGACACTTTGTTCCCAGAACTGTGTCTAAAGGGATATTGTAAAAATGATTATTTAGGAAAAAAAATCTATCTAATATTATATTTTATTTTATATTTATTTATATATTTATGTATACATATTTTTATTATTTAGAAACACCCTTTGGTCTGAAACTACAGTGATACTAGTGTATTTTAGCTTGAATTGGTTGTGAGAATCAAACTAACAAGACTTTTATGTGTGTTGGTTGGTGATTTCTGCAACCTCAGGAACCTAGTGAATAATAGCAGAAATAAATAAGTAACTCTTTAGTTTGAGGCAGAACCACCAAACTAGATGATGTTTTGCTTCTGCTTTCTATCTTGATTATCAGAAACATACCTTTAAATTTACATGGAACTCTTTTGGAATTCTGTTCTGTTAGTTCTTCTAAAAAAACCAATGAAACTGAAAAATAATGCAGGAAAGATAAATAATTAATTTCAAACAATTCATTTCTTAAAACAAAATTTTTTTTTCAAATCACCAAAAATTCTGAAAAGTTAGAAAAGTTAAAAGCTTTAGAAATATCCTAATGCAATTTATCTTTTGCTCAGAACAGTAGACTATATCTCCAACTCATTCTTCTCTAGAATTGGACTGTGTGCAAATATGAAAAAAAAAGTGCTAAGATGCCCCAAATGGCTTATAAGTTTTAAAATCCTGAAAGGAGCTCAAATCTGCCATTTTTCTACTTTACAAAATACAAAATCTTAAATTTGTATACTTAACAAACATTTGCAGAAGTGTAATTCAAAATGACCTAAAAAAATAAAAAAAATATTGAAGGACTGACCCACTGAACATGAGGGACTTATAATATTGAATCCCTTATATTAAATGTCTTTTTATCATTGTCAAAATTTTCCATGTTTATATAATCAATATATTAATAAAATTTTTATGCATTTAATAACAAATATCTAATTTCCTATTTTATTCAGTCTTTTAAAAAATTAGTAGTAATTAATATTAATAATTTAATTCTCATACTTGTGAAAGTATGGAACATATACTTTAAAAGCTATGGCTATAGCAAGTGAAAAATCCAGCCTAATTTCCTTTTAAGATTGGGAGCCATCTCATCACAAAGGCATGAAAAGTTAATTTCTGCTTCATTATAAATTACTGTGATTTGCTTGAAATGCATGCCTACCAGTGCCTTGAACTCACCCATGTCTGGTTTTACCTGATGAGATAACAACCCTCCCTGAAACTTTAGTGATGACTCACAAATTCTGGCTTTCCCTGACCAAATAAAAACTCACTCTGAAACTTTAGTGGTGGATCATAAATTCTGATGTTTTGATCTAAATTTACTCCCTAAGTGCTAAACCATTTAGAGCATTAACCTACTACATGTCTTTGTATTATGCTTGTGAAAATCCTGTTATTCGTGTAAGTTCTCAAGTCACCCCCCTTTTGTAACTTTTTGTGCTATAAAACTACAGTCCTAGAGAACTGGAGTGCTGAATTCTTTTTTCATGGGTTTCAGGAGAGACTGTTATGCTCAAATGCGGGACCACCAAAAGACCACTAGAGACCAATATCGATGTAAGCACCAAAGAGGTGTTTATTCCAAGCTAGCTCAGTCCTCCAGGCACACAGAAACTGGTGGCTTAGAGGCCCTGAGCCTGGGGTTTGCGGCAGTTTTATAACACTTTGGGGAAGGCAGGAACTCCAGAATACATCATAGCATCTCTTAGAAAATCATCACACACCTTGGGAAAATCATAAACAACTCTAAAACATGATTAGCACATTCACTGGTGGGAACAAGTTGGGTAAGCATGATTGGTTAGTACAAGATGGGGATTCATTTGAACAGATTGGCTTAGGCCATGAGGGGATTATATGCTGAACTATATGGTTTCCCAAAATTTTATCAATCACCATAAACTACTGGAAGTTTCATTTGGAATCCCAGGAATTTTCCCAGTCTCATGCTGATTGGTGGCTGCTAGGGGGTTGCTATGGATCCCCACCTAGCCTGACTGAGTCTGGGACGCCAGGCACAGCAGAACTCTCCTGTTATTTGTAGATAAACAACTCAGCAGGTTGGGTATGAGCCTAGGAGTGCTCTGTGTGTCTTTCCAAGGACAAGAGTCATGCCCCCTTCCTTGGACAGTCTTTGCTCTGAGGTAGAGGCTGGTTTCTCACCTTGTACCTTATGTTTTATATATATATATATATATATATATATATATATATATATATATATATATATATATATATATTTTAGATGTAGCTGGACACAATACCTTTATTTCACTTATTTATTTTTATGTGGTACTGAGGATTGAACCCAGGGTCTTGCACATGTGAGGTGAGCACTCTATTGCTGAGCCACAATCCCAGTCCCTTATGTGTTGTTTTTGTTGGGCATTTTTACTTTAGGGGTTTTCTTCCCAGTTCAAAGTTCAATCTGTAACCTAAAAAGAACAGAGATCCAAAAATAAATAAATAAAATTCGATAATTATTGTCATTATTTTATATTAATTCCTTAATAATATACAAGCATATATAACCCATAAACTCAAATGATTTTATATGTAAGTTTAAATGAAAATGTTCTGTTGGTTGGGTTAGTTCCCACTAATGGGAAAACAACCTTGCCTCAAAATAATAGCAGCCTGAGACTCTGGGGTACATTTCTCAGTTAAAAAAAAAAAATAAAAAATAAAAACAGCACTCAACGACCTGAGATTCTAGTCCTTATTCATGCCTGGATTGGATAATATTCCCTGTCACTCAACAAAGGGCTCACTTCTCTCAGATTCAATGTTCATGATCTGAAACCCCTTTCAATCAAAAGCATTTTGTGGGAACTGTCCAATCCTGTGTCATCAGGGAGGAGGGGGGTGGACTTTCACTTCTTATCTCCTGAGTCCTCCATTTTTGCCATCTGTAGTCTCATACTTCAGAGTCACAGGTTCTGCTGTGCAGGAACTGAGGATCCCAAGTAGCCCCACTCCTGAGAACCAGGAAATGGCGAGTGTGCATTGGCCTAGCAAGAGAGGCTGGGGGAGGAAGACTATTGGAACCACAAGACTGGCTGTGTTGAAAACAGGAGCTAGCACATTGGGACTCTGGGCAGTCTCTGGAGTCTGCAGGCTTTACTCCTCCACTTGGCCACTATGTGCTCAGTCTTGCTGGCCAACCAGGTGGGGAACATGTCAGTGGCAGAGACTCTTTGCTGCCTTCCTTATGCTCAAAGGGCATCCTCAGAATCTGCTAAAATACTATGTGGCAGGAGTGTTCCTGCAGCCCAGTGTCTTACCAGATGCTGGAGATTGACAGGTGGAATAATTATCAAAATCAAATCTCCAAGGTCCATTTTCCTGCAGGAGAGGAGCTGTCATTTTTGGGTACCTAAATTCCTTTTTAGCTAGCTAATTTTCATTTTGACATTCTTTTATTTTTACTTTCTTCATTGTTATTATTTTGTTAAAGTTAGGTGAACTTAGGGATACTGTACTACTTAGCCATATCCTTGGTTGTGGAGCCAGATTTACAGATAGGTTGTTAGTGTACTTAGGTAAATTGGGTCTAATATCCAGTAAAATCAAGAATGAACAGCATATTGAGGATGGAGTCCAGGATAAGGGGAATTGAAAATGTCCCCAAGGCCCTGAGCCCATCCCAAGGAAATTTTAATGAAGCAGCTCACAGCAAACATGGAGATGCTAATCCAAAAGCCCTTCCTGCCCAGAATACTCCTTCAGCCCACCTGTCCTCCACACTTTGGGTCTTCCCACCTACATTCCAACACTGCAAGATAACATAACAAAGGACAGCAATGTGACAGGAATGTGGGATAGCTGAAGGAAGACCTTAGCTATAAAAAAGCTAACAAAAACTTAGTTTAAAAAAATCCCTTTCATGGATTCTACATCTTTGGTCCCCTTTTTCTTCTGGGGAGAAGTCTTTTCTACTGTCCTTTAATAAAGCTTCTACTTTCCACTCTAAACGTGCCTTGGCGCACTTCTCTGGTGTTTTATTTCAGCATTGGGGAAGCAAGGAATCTTCACCTGTAAACAGCCCTAACAGGTTTAAATTTATTTTGAGAAAGGCCCTAGTAAGTTGCTGAGATTATTTTTGTTATGGTTTAATTTATCTATAATTTGCTATTGCAATAAAACATACTGTTTTTACATACATATGTATTCACATGGGGATCTTATTTATATTGTGATTCTTTATTATTGTAATATTATATTTTCACAATATATATGAATAATAGGCCATGATAAGTTCTTTTTTTGCTCTTATAATTGAAAAGGTTTTTGGCTAAAGTTACATATAACTTTGTAGAAGAATTTTAAAAATTTATGCTTTGGTTTCTTACTTCATGTAAAGTAAAGCTTGATGATTTTTTATTATTGCATTATTGTTGTATTTAATAGTCAGGTTTATTTTGACATAGCCATAAAACATGAAATATAATTTGCTCCCCTTAAGTATCCAGTAGTTCCCCTTTCCCTATTCTCCTACTTTTTTCTATCGTATATTTATTTATAGTTTTTTAAAATTATTGCTTTATAGAATACACATAAAAGTAGACTTCATTGTGATATATTCATATTTGTACATAGTAGTTTTGGTGAGATATATTGTTGGTTAATTTGGGGGAAAATTATCACCTTTGTAATGATGAGTTTTATTATTTACATGGGATGTATATTTCAGTCTTTTATGTGCTTTTTTGTGACTTTTATTTTCTCATAAATTCTACATATTTTGTTTCTAAAAATGTACACATGTGAAATACCACTTGCATAAGGCACCTATGTAAAATATATACATAGTGTTTTATGCTCTTTTTTAAACTGGATATATTATGAAATGTGACTGGCCCCAGTGACCATTTTTCTTACAGATTATTTTTTATCTCTTCCAAGATGTATATTGTATTGAGCCAGGCCCCTGGGCTTCAGGTGTTTGGGTGAATACCATTGCATACTTACATGTTATCATGATCACATATGCTCTAATTTCAGTAAGTCTCTGTGATGGGGCGTATCATGTATATTCAATAGCAAAATAGTTTCCACAAATAGATACTAATTTAAACTCCTTTTGAGTCAATGATTATTAATTTTTTAAATGTTCATCAATATTACTTAATTTTTCCCATGATGGGTTTTGATTTTGTATTTCTTAACTTTCTAAAGAGTTTGAATTTTTATAGTTAATAAACATATCTCATGTATAAATTTGAAGTTCAATCTTCTGGCTTTTATATATTTTTGGCTTACAAGATGAGAAAAGGATCCAAAAATGCAGCTAGAGTTTGATTTCAAAACAAAGAAAAAGGTTTAAATTATTTTTTTAAATTTATTTTTTTTTCTTTACTCATCATTTATTATAGGTTTCTTGTATGATTGTAAGGGTAGATTATTTAAATAGGATTCTAGGGATTATCTTTGTTAATTACTACAGGAAAAAGAAATAAGAAATTTCTCTTCACTCTGGCTGCAGGAAAATGAATAAATTTCTTTAAAATCATATGGTAATAAAATTGTTAAATGACATACTTACTAAACAGCCACTCCTTAAAATTTTTTTTCTGTAATATTTTGACAGTGAATCATGAATTCTATTATCTGGATTTTGGGTTTTAATATCAAATCATGTGGAATAAAATTTAGCCAATCCTAGATATATTCATACATAATTTGTTTTTTACTTAATGACATGTTGTGGAGATAGCAACTAGTGAACATATTTATTTTTAGAAATAGTTACTTTTTTGCTTTTAAGTTTCTAGTAAGACTTTTAAATTTATTTCCTTACTGAGTCACTCAGGGCCACTGATGTTTTTTTTTTTTTTTTTTTTTGTAATCTTCAGGCATTTACCCTTCTAAAAAATCTGTCTTGTGAGCTCTGTTTCTGAAGAGTTTCTTAATATGAAAGAAAAAAAAGTTTTTATGTTGCCCCTGAAATGTATTATCAATGCACTCTCTTCAAAATGGAGAGAAAATAATATTTCCCCAGACTGACATCCCTGTGTCAGGAGCTAACAATACACTGATGGTCTTTGAAGAAATTTCATACAGTTCTGTCTCTGGGCAGTTTTCTGTGGGCTGCTAAATTGCCATTTAGTATCCAGATACCCATGATTTTTCATCTGTACTAGGGGAATAATTTTAGAGAGCACAAATGAATAATGCTCTTCATGGAGGCTATGTTCTGTAGTGCACAGCTGACAAGTCCCCTGGAATACACTGTGCAGATTCTATTTGGTTAACCATTATCTGCCACTCACATGAATTTCCTTTCAAAAGCTTGTAATAACTTTTTCACTTTAGGCATCCATGTCATCCACATTCCCAGGTATAAAAGTTTGAATCTTTCTTTTCTGAATTCCAGGTTTCGTTTCTCTTTGGTTCAATGTGGTACAAATAATTATGTTGTTTTTTTTTTTCTTTCTTTCTTTTACACTGTGTTTCTAATAAAAATGTTCTCTGCTCCAAACCTAGAAAATGACATAAATAATTGTATTTGATAATTTATAAAGGAGAGTTGAGAATAATTCTTGCTTGTGTTTCCCTTCATTAGAAACTGACCCAGAACTGTTCTTGGTCCTGAAAAGGGAGGACCATAACCAATCAGGTATATAAAAAAATATGTTGATTGATTGTATATTCTCTTCTATGAACTCTATGTTCAGATCCTTGGCCCATTTCTTGATTGGGTTATTATCATCATCATCATCATCATCATCACTATTATCATTATTTGCTTAGTTTTTTGAGTTCTTTATATACCCTAGAGATTAGTGCTCTATCTGATATGTGAGGGGTAAAATATTCCTCCTAAAATGTAGGCTCTGTCTTCACCTCACAGATTGTTTCTTTTGCTGAGAATAAACTTTTTAGTTTGATTCCACCCCATTTATTGATTATTTGTTTTAATTCTGGTGCTATCAGTGTCTTATTAAAAAAATTGGGGCCTAATCCCACCTGATGAAGATGAGAGCCGGTATTTTATTCCATTGGACACAGAGTATCTGGTTTAATTCCTAGGTTCTTGATACACTTAGAGTTGAGTTTTGTGCTTGGTGAGAGATAGTGTTTTGTTGAAGAGGCTATCTTTTCTCCAGTGCATGTTTTGACACCTTTGTTTAATATATAATAATTATAATTTTGTGGGTTATTCTCTGTGACCTCTATTCTGTACCATTCATCTGCAGTCTGTTTTTTTGCAAATGCAATGCTGTTTTTGGTACCATTGCTCTGTAGTATGGTTTAAGGTCTGGTATAGTGATGGCACCTGCTTCACTCTTTCTGCTAAGGATTACTTTTGCTATTCTTGGTCTCTTATTTTTCCAGATACATTTTATGGTTGCTATTTCTATTTCTATGAGGAATGCCATTAGGATTTTGATCAGAATTGCAGTAAATCTGTATAGTGCCTTGGTAGCATTGTCATTTTGATAATATTAATTCTGCCTATTCATGATCAAGGTAGATCTTTCCATTTTATGTTCTTTTTTGATTTTTTTTCCTTAGGGTTCTGTAGTTTTTCTTGTGTATATCTTTCACCTTTTTCATTAAGTTACTTCCCAAGTATCTTATTTTTTTGAAGTTATTGTAAATAGGGTAGGTATCTTCATTTCTTTACCAGAAGATTTTTCACTGATATACAAAATGCCTTTGATTTATGGGTGTTGATTTTATATCCTGCTACTTTGCTAAATTTATTTACTAGTTCTAGAAGTTTTCTGGTGGAGCTTTTTGAGTCTTCTAGGTATATAATCATATCTGGCATTTGCAGGTAAATGGATAGCATTGGAGAAGATAATGCTAAGTGATGCTAGCCAATTCAAAAAAAAAAAAATACCAAATATAAGGAGCCTGACTCATAATTGGGTAGGGAGGGTGATCATGAGAGAAATAGATGGATTCTCAATAAAGAAGAGGTGTAGGAGGAATAGAAAGGGGCAGGGGATTAGCACGAATAGTAGAATGTGATAGAGACCATCATCAAAAGTACATGTACAAAGACACAAATTTGTATCACCATACTTTATATACAACCAGAGATATGAAAAATTGTGTTCTATACATGAAATAAGATTTGTAATTCTTCTGTTGTCATTTCTTTAAAAAACTCGATAGAAATATGAAAAAATTTGTTCATAAATTATATACATTAAATATGTGCATGTTATATACAGAAAATATATATGTTTATATATAGATCTAGGGAAAGGCAAGTCTCTTTCCTGAATTTTTAAAAATTAATTAATTTGTTAAATTGTTCTAACTTGATAATAGAGCAGAATGCATTTCACTTCAGAGCACACAAATGGAGCACAAAATTTTATTTCTCTTGTTGTACAGAAAGTATAGTTACAAAACCCATGTAACACTATTTTCTGTACAACAAGATTTTCAACTCATTCCACCATCTAACCTACCTCTATATCAACTCCCATCACCTCCCTCCCCTTTGTCTTATTCAATGTTTCTTCATTTCTTCCATGCTACCTCCCACTTCCCTCGTTGTGGGTCACCATCCACTTAGCAGAGAAAACCTTAGGTCTTTGGATTAGGAGGATTGGATAACTTGCCTTAACATGATATTCTCCAACTCCATCCATTTACTTCCCAATTCCATAATTTTATTCTCTTTTAATGCTCAGTAATATTCCACTGTGTAAATAGACCATATTTTCTTTATCCATTCATCTATTGAAGAGCATATAGATTGGTTCTATAGTTTACCTATTGTTAATTGTTTTGCTATGAGCATTGATGTGGATATGCCTCTGTATTATGCTGTTTTTAGCTCTTGTTGGTCTAAACTGAGGAGTGGGATTGCTGGGTAAATTTTGGTTTCTTTCCAAGTTTTCTAAGGAATCTCCTTATTCTTCTCCAGATTGGTGTCACCAATTTAGAGTCCTACCAACAGTGTAACAGTGGGCCTTTTTCCTCACATCCTCACCAACATATATTTTTGCTTGTATTTTTAATAATTGCCATTCTTATTGGAGTAGTTTTGATTTGCAATTCTTTAATTGCTAGAGATGTTGAACATTTTTTTTTTTATCGATTGATTGTTTATATTCTAAGAAGTGTGTCTCTTCAGTTCCTTAGCCCATTTCATTTAATGATTGGGAAATTTGTTTTTTGGTATTAAGTTTTTTTTAAGTTCTTTATATATCCTGGAAATTAGGTTTCTATTTGATGTGCATGTGGTAAAAATTTGCTCCTATTCTCTGTTATCACTTTTCACCTCACTGATTGTTTCTTTTGCTGAGAAGAATATTTTCAGTTTGAATTCATCCCATCTAGTGACTCTTGTTTCTATTTCTTGTGCTTTAGTAATATTCTTAAAGAAGCAAAATTTCAAATCCCCTACCTGGGATTACAGGTGTATGACATCATGATAGACACACAATTCATCTTCATTTCAAGCCCACTTTCTTAAGAGGGTTTCATCCTAGGAAGAAAAAGAAAATGTTATAGACAGGCCATTGGGTCGAAGGCCATGGCATCAAATAAGGAATATACCATTAATCAATTTAAATAATAGACTCAAATCTTTGGATCTGGGGAAAAACATACACACACACACACACACACCATACACTTTCTGGTTAAATCTTCTTGCCCTCACTCAGGCAGTTTCTCTCTAGTTTTTTTTTATATCTCAGGAGAAATATTGGTTAAAAAATAAATGTATCTTTCACCTGTAGCATAAAAAGAAGTGATCAATCCTTCATCTTCCTGAACTCAGGACAAGCACAACTCTCAAATATGGTTCTGTGAACTGAGATTTTCTTGAGTCTTGACATGGTTTTGAGGGTGCTGTTCCAAAAAATACATATACTTTATTAGTAATATTTTAAATACATAATGGTAATTTTCACATAGTAGAAATTATGGGTTATACTATAAAATTCAATTTTTACTATTTTTTATATGAATTCTAAAAAAATAATTATCTTTCCACCTCATACAATTTTAATGTTTAATCTATTTCCATACCAGAGAAGTTAACTGAAATTTTACAGGATTGTCACTGTATTATTTCCATCAATAAATAATATATTTACATATATAATCTACAAATTCAAAAGGCCTCATATGCAAGTTTAAATGCAAATGCTTTTCTGGGTTGGCTTTATTTTACTTCTCCAAGGATACCTTGCCTTAAATTTGCTGCAGCCTGAGGATCTGTATTTCAATTCCCAGAGCCTCAAAAGAAAAATAAATAAATGAATAAATAAATGTACAGAAAAGACCCTACAATTGTGACATCGTTTGTTTCTAGATTTGAAGTTATCTCCTGACTCTCAAAAAAATCACTAGGCTCAGATTGAGCATATGAAGACATAAGTTGTGTCTAATCAGGACCCCTTATATAAGCATTGTCCAATCTACTCATATTCAGTAAAGAGAAGTTTTGGCCATCTAGTGTGAAGTCTGCCAGAGTGGGTATCCATTTCTAGGCTTCCTCACTTATGTTCAGTGAACCTGATTTTTTTCTCCTGTATAGGTACTTTGTGATTTATAGAGAGGACACATGGTTCCAAAAATACAGTAAATGATGAGTGTGCAGTGAAATCCTGAGACTGGATGGTGAGTCTGGTTGAAACTGGCTGCACTCACTATGGTGGGAACTGGCAATTGTTGGCTAGAATCCCTGGTGTAATTTTTGGTTTCTGCAGTCCTGTATCTTTTTCTGAGAAAGGTCAGCCCTTAATTTTGATGAGCCAGTCAACTGGACCATATATTAACAGTAGACACTGGAAGTCCTATAGTATCCTATAGAATATCTTCAGCCCCTACCTTAAATTCTATGTCAGAACATTTGTGGCAATATTTGTGAATCTTCTCAGATTGTGTTGTAGATTCTGGAGTGAGAAGATCATCACAATCACAACTCCATGTATTTTTTCCTCCAGGAGGGGGGTGAGATACTCTATACATATCTCAGTTTTTCTTTCCTCCTGAATTCATTCTCCTTCTTTTTGGAGACTGTGGTATTCTGGATTGAGCCAGAGGCACTGTACCGCTTAGCTACATACCTGGTACTTTTTAATTTTTTTATCTTCAAACTGTTGCTGAGTGTGATTTTAAATTTATGTTCCAGTATTTTGAGTTGAATTTATATAAAAAATTTTAGCTTCCTGTTCAATGACAACTTCCCCCTTTTCCAGTATTATTAGTTACATTTTTTCAGTATTATCAGTTACTTTACCCATATTGTATTTCAAATGAACATGGTATTTTCAATTGTTATACCAAAAACCGGATGAGACTTTAAAGTATTTTTTTTCTCTCTGGGTGCAATGATACATGCATATTAATTCCAGAGACTCAAGTGGCTAAGTCAGTAAGAGTGGAATTTCAGGGTAAATCAGGAATTTATGTAGACTAATTAGACAATTAGAAAAACCTGTCTCAAAATTTTAAAACATGGCTGGGTATGTAGCCCAGAATTAACATGCTGCTGTTTCAAATCCCCACTACCATAGAAAAAGATCAAAAGCAAAATTTGTTGTTGTTGTTGTTTATGAGCATTTTATATGATTGAAAAGTAAAGAAGAATCACTTTAGCTTGGAAAAATCATGTGTTTCTATTCTTCCTTTGTGTCTCCAAAGGCAGACATCTTGTCAGAGTGTCTTTATGCTCAGATTTTCTTTTGTGGAATGTATATGAGAGCATTCTCATTCCCTACTCTGGTATTTTCCTGGAACTGTGTTTCAGAACTATGTAATATGAGGATTCAACAGCTGGCACATCTAATGACTCTCATAAGTCCAGATCAGTACTTGGTTCTTTTCTTGTTCAAGAGCAGTATAAATGTAGAGAGCTTAGTTTCTCAAAGAAATAACTAAGAGAACTCTCAACTTCCATTTTTTTAAATGTCTTCACTAATTTTATAGTCTAGCACAGTGTTTCTTTCTTCCATATTCATATAATTGGAGTACTACTTACCATTCCACTTTTTGAGAGTAGCCATTCTAATAGCTGTGTTCATGCAGAAAATCTTATAGTTGGATGGTCCACCAAAATTCTGATGCAAGCTTTTTAGATTCCAGTGTGCCTTATGCTCACTGGGAAAATATTGATGTGCATCTATTTTAGAAATAAAGAGGGATCTGTGATTGTAACAATTTTTCTTCACTAATATTCGAGATTTTAGCCCATTATAGTGTTTGCACACCAATGTGAAAACACTCCTTTTTGTTCTAGGGAGATTTGCATCTGCACAGTTACCAGTGCTTTCAATGCTTTGAGGTTTCAGATGTAGTCCATTGAATGGAAAAATTAATATCGGGACAAATTACTTACAGAAAGAATTGGTTAGGTCTGGTGTTATTAGTAAAGTGAGCTGGGTGAGAGAGCTCAGGAAGTGCTAAACTGCCACTTTGGCTTTCAGTGGTGGCCTATATTTCCCTGTTAATTTTTTGGTACTGTCTAGATAAAAGTTCGACTGTCAACAACAGCTATTTGCATTTTTAGAGAGTGTTGGCAAATCCCTCTAAGGGATTAAGGGGTTACCTTAAGATTTAACACCTCTTTCACTCTGGTCTAATGGGATAAAGCCCATGAATCTTGCATGGCCATAGAAAACCACTTATTTTTCCCCCCCTGGAGTAAATACTGATTTATATCTTATTCCTTCCTCTGTGTGTACAGATAAATTAGCATTTAATCTACAGGCAATTTAGAGTTAAATAATATATTTCAAACCCAAATCAATCTTCCTTTATTTATATTAACACTGGATTTGGACATTTTGTTCCAGTAATTTTGCATATTGCTCAAATCAGCAAAATCTTCAAGTGCATTCTACTTATCTCTTGGACGATATTTTTTTTTTTTTCAGTTTTCCAATTTGTGTGCCTCTATTTCATTTACAGTTTTTAGAAGGACTCAAAACAGGAGTATATATTTATTTGGTGTATCCATAAATAGAGGGAGGCTTATATTCTGCTTTTATTTATTTTTATTTTATTTTTTTTAAAAATTATCTTTCTTTATATCTGCTCTTTGGTTGATGCTTGTGTATAATTCCAGTGTCACACACATTCTGCACACAAGTCGCTTTTGTAATCTATGCCTTTTAACTAACATCTACCTTGAGGTTGGATTGTAGCATTCATTCACATTAAATATTTTATTGATATGTTTTGATTTATATACTTATAATTGTTAACAATAAAAAGATATTTGCATACATATGAACTGTCCTATGGAGTTTCTCTATTGTGATTTCTTTATCTTAAAATTACTACATTGTTGTAGTATTATAACATGCATTAGTGTCAGGTAATGATCACTAGTACATTTGCTCTTATGTATGAGAGAGTACTTGTCTAATTTTATATACATGCATCTTTCCAGGAAAATTTTAGAAGTTTTTGCTTTGATTTCTTCTTTAACAAAAAGTAAAGAATGGTAAAATTATGACCAGTTATTATTAAAGGGTACCTTGGGAAAAATGATCATTTTTATAATAGTTTTATCCTTTTTAAATATGTTGAATATTTGAGTATTTTATGTTCTTTTCTGTATTTTTATTTTCTCAAATACTGCATATTCCTTTTGTAAACATACTTGCATATGAAATGCAACATTCATGTGACATCAGCATAAAACATACATGGTATTTTATAGTATTTGTCAAACTGGATATAATACATCAACAAAAATTCTAGCTCCTAGAATTTACATTTTACAAAATTTAATAATTACTTCTTCCTCTTTAGCCATGCCCCTTGGTTTCAACTCTGGAAGAATGTGGCTGTATTCTCATGTACATTTGCTGTAATTTTACTCTCTGTTTCCTGTATGGGTGTATCATATACATATGATTACAAAACAGTTTCTACAAATGGATAATAAAAGCTTAAATTATTATTTTCCTTTTTTGTGAATGCATTTATTCCACATATTCATCAGTACTATTTAATTCATCTATATGATGTGATTTTATTCAATGTTACTTAACTTCTAAAGATTTTGAGTTTTTGTGATTATTGAACACTTAGATATATCCTTTTTAAAGTGACTCTTCAAGAATTTTCTGGTTTTCTTTTGCATTCTGTTGTATTTTTTCTTCTTATATGTCTTTGATTGTATGTGAGGAAATTAAGGTTTTTTAACTTGACAGTTTTGCAGCTTTTAATGTAATCATTTGATGAATAGATTTTTTTGTATTAATATTTTGTAATTCATAAGTTTAAGTCTATTATATTGTGTAATTTTGAAAACAAAAAAAAATATTTTTTTCTATTGTGATATTAGGGATTCAACCAAAGTGTCTTAATGCTGATCATATTCTCAGCTGTGTTTTAAACTTTATTTCCAAATGGGGTTGGCTCAATATCTTCATTTGGCCTTAAATTTTGAACTTCATGCCTTAGACTCCAGAATAGTAGATATTTCAGGTGTGCACCACCATATGAACCCTATCTTTTGTATGTAAACTTTTGAGCTTTGTACTTTCTTATATATTTAAGTATTATTTATTAATAACTTATATTCAGCATTTAATGTGTGAAAATATGTTGTATTGTTTTATGAGTGAAGGGATAAAATAGCATTTTATTATCACAGTCTTTTCCAAATATCCTAGCATGTTTTAAGAATTTTGTTGTTGGTGTTTTCTGTAGTTCCACCATTTATTTTATTATGAGGTTTACTCTGATTGATTTTACTTCATAACATCAATCATTTGGCATCATGGTATTTTGGTCAGCAGTAGACTTTATGTACAACCATGTATCTAGCAAATATCTTATCCATGTATGAGTTTATACCATCTAGATTCTGTCATTGCACTCAGAGAATTGGAAAATTGCAGAAGATTCTGAGGATAAATTTTCTAGAGTGTATTTCCATCAAGTGAGAAATCATTATATATGCCTATATTTGTAATTATATACTGTATAATTGATATAATTTTTATTTGTTGAATTTTCAATTTTGCTAGTGCTTTTTAAGTTGTATCTGCTTTTAAAAAATTTGTACTGAAGATTAAACCCAGGGGTGCTTAACAATAAAGCCACATCCTCAGTCCTTTTTTTTATATTTTATGTAGAGACAGAGTATTGCTGAGTTGCTAAGTGCCTCACTAAGTTGCTCAATAATATATATATATATATATATATATATATATATATATATATATATATATGACAATATTATATATAATATTGTATTAGAATTTATGATCCTTTTTTCTTATCCTCCTCAGTCACTGGAACTACAGTTGTCCATTACTAGACTGGGCTCATTTGCATTTTAAAAGCACCAACATTGATACTGGTAACTCTTTGTTATGTTTATCTTTAATAGCTTCTAATTTTGCTCTTTGCTTAAGACTTTCTTTATTTTTAGTTTTTAAATTATACTTTTTATTGGGATGGATAATTTGATAATAAATTCTAGTTATTTTTTGGCTTACTAATTTTTTTGTATGTTTTATTTTCACCTCAGGTATAGATGAATTCCAATTTTTCCAGCTGTATGGAGGTCTAAGTGAAACATAATAACCTCTATGGATATTGTTAAAGAAATGGAACCACAATTTTACCCAGTTTTTTGACTGTACTGTATATGGCCAAAGGACATACAATCAGCATACTACATTGACACAGCCACATTAATGTTTACAGCAGCACAATTCACAATAGCTAAGCTATAAAACCAACCATTCAATGACGAATGGGTCCATTCAATGATGACAGGATAAAAAACTGTTGCTTATATACACAATAAAGTATGAATCGGCCATAAATAAGAATGACTTTAGGATATTTGCCAGGAAATGGATAAATCTGGAGATTTTATGCTAAGTAAAACAAACAATTTCTATAAAACCAAAAGTTGAAAGTTATTGCTGATATGTGAAATCTAAAGCTCATAAAGTGGGGAAGGGTAAGAAAAGAAGATCAGTAGATTGCACAATGGTAAACAAAAATAAGTAAATAAATAAATAAAAAAAGACAAGGATAGAAATATAAAAGATATATATCTGTGAGTGAATCCTACCATCGTAGCCACCAACAAGAACAGGATTTTAATTAGGATAAGATATATCCCATGCTTGCATAATACCATAAAATCGATTTTACTGTCAGGTAGAATTAGAAAGAACCAATAAAATAAAACAAAAAAACAAAAACAAACAAACAAACAAACAAAAAAAAACAAATTATGTTTGTTTGAAGAGCTATATGTATATTCCATTATAAATATCATACAATATAAACATTGATCAAAGTTTGTGTGTGTGTGTGTATATATAATTTTGTATGTTGAAAAATGTTAAAATTATAAAAAGGAAAATTTAAAGAGGATTGTTGTTGCTTTTTTATATTAATAACATACATAAAAACCATAAAATGTTTGAATTATATAAACTATTAAATATTTCTATTTAGTGGTCTGTCTACCTTGTTACATTTCAAAATTTCTCTGATACCATTGATATTGGAATTACTAGAGATCTCACTACACATTCAGGATAGCCAGTTCTATCAGAGAAATAACAAATAAGATTCTACACATTACTAAATCTCTTATTAGTGGTTGTACAATTAAAATTTGAGGATTCCCTTTCTTAATTACCATGATTTTCTCATCTGAAAAATATGTATAATTTAGATAAAGATATAAAAAAATACAAAATATACATTTTTGTGATAATGTGTGAGTTTTATATTGTGTTTCATAAATGTGGAGTATATATACTTTTTGAAATTAAATCACTTTTTCTGCAGAAGTAGATAATAGTATCATTGTGTTACAAAACACTACGTACATGATAGTCTACTAACTCTAATTTCAACTGTAATTACATTACAGACTGTGCAAATATTCCTGTAGTCAATGTGTTATTTATTAACCTATTCTTATTTTAGGAACTGTTAACATTTATGGATATATCCATTGATTTTACTGAAGAGGAGTGGGAATGCCTTCAGCCTGCTCAGAAAAATTTATATAGAGATGTGATGCTAGAGAACTATAGAAACTTGGCCTTCCTGGGTAAGTTTAATTTCCCTTTAAAATTATTAATTACTAATTATTATTTAATTTACTTCTGTTGCAGAGTATCTTCTGGGAACTTCTCTATAAAAATGAGTTTCAGATTTATGTTTCAAAGAAAAAGGGCATTTTTAGTACAGATATTTCTCTCTCTCTCTCTTTCTCTCTCTCTCTCTCTCTCTCTCTCTCTATAAATATATATATAAAGATAGATTTATAGATATATAATTTTACTCTTTAATCTGTCTCTTTCTTTGTGTGTTACACATCCTTAACTTTAGATAAGTAGTACCTAGTATAATTTAGTGATGTAAACTATTGTAGACTACACATAGCAGGGGACACAGTTGAGTCATTCAAATGTCAAGGAGAAAACCAAACTAAAAAATTTTGAAAGAGTAGTTATCCTTCAGAAGAAATTTTTAGAAGCTTAGGTTTATTTATTTTGATTGTAATCATTTAACACATACTGCCCTATATTTATCACTTTTTCAAATTCCTTGTTGTTCTCTGTTTTCTTCTTCAGTGGTGTCCCAGTTTATTCAGATTAACCATAAAAACCTACCTTTTGTTGTGAGGACCAGCATGATGTGTTTCAAATCTTCTTGTGTGGAAACCTTTAAAGGGGCAAACAGAAGAGAGAGACACACACATACAGTGAAAAGGGAAAAAAAAAGAAAAAAAAAACTGGCCACTCCTCTTAACAGCTGCTCATATATTACCCCCAAATTACATAGCTTCTGATACCATGACTACATTCTAACCCAGTGTTTCTTTAACCCCAAGTGCTAGCTAACCAAGATTAGGTACAGTTAATACAAATATAGAGCCCCTTCTCCCTAAGGGCATTACCACAGAAACTAGATAGTGCACCTGTAGAGTTGTCTTAATAGCTTCAGGGAGAAACTTCTGGGCATTACAATTGTGGGACTCAGGGTGCCAGTTACAATTACCCCCACACTTTCCTCTCTATTCGAAGGTCAGAATACCTAATACCTCCTCTCTTTTTAAAGGCCTTTTGAATAAATAATATTACTTATCTCCTTAATGCTGGTGGGGGCAAAAATTAGGGCAGGCATAGACAACAGCAAGTGCCAACATCAGTAAACATCCACCTATGAATACTTTTGGCCCAGATGAAATTGAGTATACATGAAGCTAACCAATCCAACAAGTCCAAAATCCATCATCTTGTTGGACCTTATTAATTATATCTTTAAGGTAATATAAGTCTTTTGAAATAAAATCACTATTATAACTTAAATTGAAGGAACACATGGTACTAAACTTCTGATATCCTTTATGATGTAACAATAACAGACAATCAATTGCAGCATGATTGTCAAGTATGGCTTTACAATGTTGTTTTTGTTCTTCATTAAGCATATTTACATGCATTGAGGCATGAGTAATACTGTTTATGATAGCATAGGCGAGTTTCATAGTAATTTCATAAGCTGGTAGAGCTAGTCCAGGTAAACCAACCAAGGAGAATGTCAAAGTGTTAAATTATGCCTTAGAGAGAAGCTTCACTGAATAATCACAGTTTTTATCAAGAGGAATAGATCTTTTATGAATAAATTGCACAGGATGGTGACCTATTAAATACTATGTGGATGGTAAGGACACATTATTCTGCTAAGACAACAATGAATACCATGAGACATTTTTGCAGGTATATAACAATTTTATGCAAGTGAGTCAAGATATTGTAATGGGTTCTAGAAGTCCAGGATCTGACAGGACTTAATTTCCCAGAGCTGGTGTACAAAAACAGAGCAAAATTGTTATTAAGACCAAAGCATTTACAGAGTTTTGTGTGAGTTTAGCAATCAAAGCAGTAACAAAGTTATCTAGAGTACATTCTAACCCCATTTTAGCCAACACCTGTTGAGCTGAGGCTGTTAATGGTTTTATATCTCCCCAAGTAACTAGAATTCAAGTATTTTGGGGTCTTCTTTTAATGTTTCTCCTCTTTTGAGGAGAATGATTATTCTCTTGTTTGGATGACCTCTTATCTTCCAGGGTTAAAAGAAAATTAGAAATCAGCTTGTGAAGTCCCTGATGTACATTTATAATTGCTATTTTTCAAGCATGAAGCTAGAGTCCAAACAGGACATGTTGGCATAAGTGTAGCAGTCTATGCTTTTCCCCACGTGATCAAAGGCATAGGATCTTGTCATGCTGGTCAGGTGGAACCTCATATATTACATAATTTTATTGGTAATGGCTGTTTGAGAATAAAATGTCTATTCAATGCAGATGACCAATTTTGACTATTAACTTTATGTTGTATATTGAGCACATTAAGTGTGAATAAAACAATATTTAATGCATATTAATAAAAGACAGGCTAGATCTTTGTTTGTTTCTGTTTTAAAAGGCAAGTATTAGGATACAATTTGCTCACTCAACAAAAGCTTGTCCAAAAGAATTATGAGAAATTACATGATTTAAAACTATATCTCATTGATTAAAAATTGTGCAAAAGGATGAGATGTAAAGGCAGGAGCATTATCCATCTTTAAACAAATAGGGCCTCTAGGAGCAGATCATGCTTGGTTACTTTCCATGCTCTCTGCTGGAACTGACTTGATATTTTCTTTTTTAGATTCATTTCTGTTAGTAATTTTTTTCTTTTGTTTTGTGTTTTGCAATAATGCATTAGTAATCATAAATATTTTGAAGTGAATAAATCATTATACTTCTACTTTGTACTTTTTTAATATTTTTTTATTTTTTAAATTTTGATTAGTGATTTAATTTCTGGATCATTGTTTTTTTTAATTTGGCATGCTTGGATTCTTTTCACACTTCATATATATATATATATATATATATATATATATATATATATATATATAGAGAGAGAGAGAGAGAGAGTCTTTGACTATAATATCAACCCTACACAAAACACAGTGTGTATGTATATATACATGTATATACATGTATATATATATATATATATATATATATATATATATATATATATATATGTATATATATGTGTGTATATATATATGTATATATATACACATATATATATATGTATATATATGTGTGTATATATATATGTATATATATACACATATATATATATGTATATATACATATATATGTGTATATATATATATATATATATATATGTCTATATATGTGTGTATATATATATATATATATATATATATATATATACAGTGTGTATGTGTGTGTGTGTATATATATATATATATATATATATATATATATATATCCCACTTCTCTTTATATATCCTATAGATTTTTATTTTTTACAGTATTTTACAAGTTGCTTAGACTTGTCTTACACTTGGTACTGCTTGATAAGCCTCTCCCATATTTGTAGAATTTCAGATTTGTACACTAGGAATGGCCCTCTCATTTTTTCGTAAAGAATTATTCACATAAACATTGTGCTCATTGATGTTAATATTTTTCAGTTTCAGTCTCTAAACTTTTTTAAAATTGTTATTTAGTGTTCCTTGAGTAATTCATAACTGTCATTATCCTAATGTTAAATTATTAATGTTTTTTTTTCTTTTTTTGTAACTTGGATTTAGCCATGCTTCTCCTTGTTTATATTTGCTGTACTATTTTTTATTTGTTCATTAAAAGAGCCAACAGTAGATTATGTAGTCCATTTTCGGGAAAAATAATATAGACTTAAATAAATAAAAATAGGCAAAAACAGTGCTGCATCCTTGTAATATTTGCTAATTGGGAGGCCATGCAAAAGTACTTCATATTTGAGAGAAGTCACAGAAATTTAGAAACAGCATGGCTCAAACAATTTTAAGAATGCTTGTGTTGTAGTTCATGATATAGAATTTTTGGGGTAATCTCAAGCATTACATATGAAACATTAAAAGTTGGATGACCTAAAGATCCAGAATTGCCAGTACTAAATATGTATCCATGAACAATTAAATCAGAAAATTGAAGAGATACCTCTGCTTTTGTGTTTAGTGCCAAAATTTTTCACAGTATTAAAGCTAGGGACTCAATGTGTGTGCCCATTAGTGTCAAATGTTTAAAAATATGTACTTATATACTATTATTACTTAGTTATAAAGTATTTTGTCTCTTAAAGTGTTATAAGAAATATATGCAGTACTTTGAATTAAGTCAAAGGTGGCAGGCAGATATTAAGTTGTAGGAGCATTTGATTCACATGTGGAAGTCAGAAATTTAGTGAGCAAAATTTTGCTCACCAGGTACTGTGTTTTGTGTAGGGTTGATATTATAGTAAAAGTCTCCATATTTTTATTTTATTGAGCATAATAGGGTCAAGAGTTTTATTTTACCACATAGTGAGTGTATTATATTCTTCATAAACACTAGTAGAAGGAATACAATACCTTGTAAGAACAAAATTGATAATTATATGAAATAATGATTTTGTTAATTCATTCTATTTATTCATTTTACCTTGAATATATAGTATAAAATACCATGATATATTTATAAATAAACAAAGTTGTATTTGTCAATAAAGGAAATTCTCATCACATGAATGTAAAAATATAAAAATCAATTTATTATACTTGACTGTCATGTGTTGAATTCATCCAAATATTATGGCCATAGGGTATGCAAGGTTTTTATTGTCTTTTAAAATGTTTTTATGAAAAATTTTATAGACATATGTGTATATTTCTTAGTAAATTTTTTGTTCATATTTCTTTTTAAGAGTCAATTGCCTCTTTATCCTTGTTGAATATTTATGGTATTATCACTCAAAATATACTAGCTATTTTCATGTCTCCATGTCATGGTAGACAAAAAGCATTTTTGGACACTCTGAAAAAACCATAAATGTTTATATATGTTTTACATTTCTCTTATTCTACTGACAGTGAAGGTAGCTGTTAGATATTTCCCAAATACACAATCCTATCTTATGAAGGACAAAAGGCTGTTAATGATACTTTTCTACACTTTTTGTGATGTAGTCCTCTTGGATAATGTGGTCTCTACAAGAATTTGGATAATATTCACAAGGTAATTTTTTCTTTCCTTTTTTTTTTTGAACTAATATATTTTTTTTGGATTTATGGTGAATTTGGACTTACTAATCTGCTACACTCCTGATGTACTTATTTTTACTTAATTTCATGTTATGTTTGCAAAATATACTTATCCCTGACTAATAGGTATTGTTTTTTTTTTATTTTTGTTTATTTCAGCCATGACTCCTAATCATATCCAAGAATATTCACCAGAAAAGGGCCTAAAACATATATTTCATGAAGTGATAAGTGCAAAATATAGAAATTGTGATCTTGACTATTTCCCACAAAAGAAAATATGGAAAACTACAAGTGAGAGTGATGACCAGAAATCATATAAAAACTCAGGTGTTGTCCATCACCAGATAATTTATACTGGAGAGAAGCCCTACAAATATAAAGAATGTTGCAAAGCTTTTAGTAAAAAAAAAAAGTCTTATTTACCACAGAGGAACTCACACTGGAGAGAAGCCCTACAAATGTACAGAATGTGACAAAACTTTTGGTCAAAAATCAGACCTTATTCACCACATCAGAACTCACACTGGAGAGAAGCCCTACAAATGTAATGATTGTGGCAAAGCTTTTGGTCGAAAATCAGACATTATTTGCCACAGCAGAAACCACACTGGAGAGAAGCCCTACAAATGTACAGAATGTGGCAAAGCATTCAGTCAAAAATCATACCTTACTTGCCACATCAGAACTCACCCTGGAGAGAAGCCTTACAAATGTAAAGAATGTGACAAAGCTTTCAGTTTAAAATCACTCCTAATTTGCCACAGAAGAACTCACACTGGAGAGAAGCCCTACAAATGTAAAAATTGTGGCAAAGCTTTTGGTCTAAAATCAAACCTTATTTACCACAGCAGAACTCATACTGGAGAGAAGCCCTACAAATGTAAAGATTGTGGCAAAGTTTTTGGTCAAAAATCAGACCTTATTCACCATAGAAGAACTCACACTGGAGAGAAGCTCTACAAATGTAAAGAATGTGGCAAAGCTTTTGGTCAAAAATCACACCTTATTTGCCACAGAAGAACTCACACTGGAGAGAAGCCCTACAAATGTAAAGATTGTGCCAAAGCTTTTGGTCAAAAATCACAACTTATTTACCACAGAAGAACTCACACTGGCGAGAAGCCCTACAAATGTACAGAATGTGACAAAACTTTTGGTCAAAAATCAGACCTTATTCGCCACATCAGAAATCACACTGGAGATAAGCCCTACAAATGTACAGAATGTGGCAAAGCATTCAGTCAAAAATCATACCTTACTTGCCACATCAGAACTCACACTGGAGAGAAGCCCTACAAATGTAAAGATTGTGGCAAAGCTTTTGGTCAAAAATCAGACCTTACTTACCACAGCAGAACTCACACTGGAGAGAAGCCCTACAAATGTAAAGAATGTGGCAAAGCTTTTGGTCAAAAATCATACCTTATTTGCCACATCAGAACTCACACTGGAGAGAAGCCCTACAAATGTAAAGATTGTGGCAAAGCTTTTGGTCAAAAATCACACCTTATTTACCACAGCAGAACTCACACTGGAGAGAAGCCCTACAAATGTAATGATTGTGCCAAAGCTTTTGGTCAAAAATCACACCTTATTCACCACAGCAGAACTCACTGGAGAGAAGTCCTACAAATGTAAAGATTGTGCCAAAGCTTTTGGTCAAAAATCATACCTTATTCGCCGCATCAGAACTCACACTGGAGAGAAGCCCTACAAATGTAAAGATTGTGCCAAAGCTTTTGGTCAAAAATCACACCTTATTTACCACAGAAGAACTCACACTGGAGAGAAGCCCTACAAATATAAAGAATGTGGCAAAGGTTTTGGTCAAAAAATAGACCTTATTCACCACAGCAGAACTCACTGGAGATAAGCCCTACAAATGTAAAGAATGTGGCAAAGCTTTTACTTAAAAAATAGGCTTTATTTGCCACATCAGAACTCACACTAGAGAGAAGCCTTACAAATGTAAAGAATGTGGCAAAGCGTTCAGTCAAAAATCACACCTTATTTGCCACAACAGAACTCACACTGGAGAGAAGCCTCACAAATGTAAGTATATGACAAAATTTTTACTCAAATTTTACCCCTTTTTTTGCCACAGAAGAATTTACACTGGAGAGAAGCCTTACAATTATAAGGAATGTTGCAAAGCGTTTAGCAATAAAACAGGCCTTATTCACCACAACAGAACTCATGCTGGAGAATAGCCCTACAAATGTGAATAATGTGGAAAAGCTTTTAATAAAAAATAAAACTTTAGTCACCACAGCAGAAGACATGCTGGTGAATGTGAAATGTGAATAAAGTGATAATACTTTTAAAGAAAGACTAAACCTTGGGGCTGGGGTTGTGGTTCTGTGGTAGAGTGCTAGCCTTGCCTGTGTGAGATCCTGGGTTTTATCCTCAGCACCACATAAAAATAAATAAGTGAAATAAAGGTATTGTGTCCAACTACAACTAAAAAATAAACATTAAAAAAAGAAAGACTAAACATTATTAACAACAGAATTTATACAGAAAAGAACCCCTACAAATTGAAACAATGCAGCAAAGCTTTTAATAAGAAATCAATTCTTTTCACCACTAGGCTACTTATTCTGGGAAGAAGACATCTAAATGTAGAGAATGTAAAAAATTTTAAATTATATATCATATATTACTAGACATCAGAGAAAACACACTGGAGGAAAGCTCTACAAATGAGACCATTGTACCATTACTCTAAGAAAGGGAAAACATTTAATCCTCACCACAATAACCATAGTGTAGAGAAAGTTTTGAAATGTGAAAATTGATAATGTGACAATGCCTCCAAAATTTATTCACCAATACTCAGCACTTGTGGATACATACTGGTTAGAGAAAATACAAATGGAAAAAAAAAAATGTAGCTACATGTTCTTAAACACTGCTTATTTTTGGAGAATTCATTGTGCCCAGAAACTCTAAAAAGTTAAATAACATTTCCAAAATGTATTTAAATTTTAAATTCATTGAACATCTGAAAACTCATACTAGTAGTGAACATTGAACAGATTTTGTCCAAAATGTATGCCTTATATAACAATGAAACATTTATAATAAATGTGAGAGTCTAGTAAAGTTATTATCTATATATTACACCTTGATGTATATGAGGATCAGTAAAATACAGAACTCATTTAAGTTTAGAAAACAAGTAGTTGTCTTTAACTTTTGCTTAAATTTATTAAGCATTATCAAGTTATTTTGTAGAAATATCAGTCATAAATATCAAATGCATAGTGAAGAAACCTCATCTTTGAAAGAATATAATTGTTTTTATAAATTAAAAATTACTATTTTCACTTTTGAATAGTGATAAAAGAATTATATGAAATCTATTTTTGATGTTTAACACTGAAGTGTAATATTTTAAACTATAATTTGTTTTGTATTTCAGTTTAAGTTTAGGTATTTTTATACACTGAGCCACATTCCGAAGCCCTCTCTCCACTTATTCAAATTTTGAGACTGTATTGCTAAGTTGCTTGAAACCACACTAAGTTGCTGAGGCTGAATTTAAACTTATGAAATTACTCAGCTTCCCAGTTTGCTTGGATTACAAGCATAGACCATCATGTCAGGTTTACAGTGCATTTTTTAACCTATATTTACCTTACATATGCAATATGGCTTTATAACTGAATATTTGTTTATATGTTAACACTCATGTATTGCATCCTGTTGTTAAATGACAGACATCATAGTGTTCCACTTGACTAAATGCTCTATGTAACTGTAAAACATACTGGTGAGTGAATAATACTCTAGCATCTGTTAATACTTTTACACATTTTAATCAAACTTAATGTGGAATACAATTTGCATAAGTCAGACCATTTTTTTTTCTGTTTGTATTTATGGTGAAATTTAGAGTTATAAGAAGGATATAGATGTAGGAAAATAAGCCCCAGGTTTTCATATCTTGATTTATAAATTTTAAAATTTTAACTTTTTAACATTTTAACATTTCCTAGTGATTTTAATAGACTGAATTTCCACAAACTTAAGGGTAGCTCTTACAGGAGAGAAGAGCTTTATCTTTCTTGTGTGCATAATGGCCTTCTAGACTTCATCCTCATTGGAGACATTTCATTTTTCTGTGAATGAGGTCAATGATCAGTGTTTTCATGTATATTAATAAATTCTGATATCTTATAGGTAGTGTTATTTCAGGGCAGGAATTGGAGAAATGGATGTGGAGTCAAAGTTGAGTGAGGCCTTATACTTATGACAAAATAATCAATGAACTATGTTTTATAGTCTCATTTTCTGAGGACCAAGTAGTAAGAGGTAAACTGAGAAGGTTGTATGTAAAGATTAAGTTTCTTATCCTAAAATGTTGGCTTTTCAGGTACAATAGGGTAAAAGCTTATTATACACATAATCCATACAAAAATCATATTGAACATCATTCACAATTTTATTAACCATGATTACATATAATTCATGAAGACCTGAGTTTACAGCAACATATGCCTAAGAACAAGGTCTAGGGACATTTTACACTCTCCAATATGGACATATTTATACAAATTTAATTATACATGAAACTACACTAAATGAGAAGAAAAATCAATTGGATCAACACACAACAATATATAAATAAAAACTTGTAAATACTTAAGCAACTGACCAATAATGGATGAAGTGTGGTTTCCAAATGCTAGGGGAAAAATGGACATATAATCAGTTAAAGGTAATTGAAGAAAGATAAGTTACCCACTTTGAACTACAACAGCATTTGAAAGAAGAAGAGTCACAAAGTAAGCAAAGATTATTCACCTCCATTTGTATGCTTTGTAATATTTTCCAAAAATTTTCTGCATATTTTATTGCAGTCAAATTGAGAAACAATCCAGAAAGTTAAAAAAGACAAGTATTGCCCCTCTGGTTTTAAAAGCAAGAAAAGGAATAGAGAGAGATTTATTGAGCTAGAAAAATTTACTAGTTAGAGTGAAAAAATAAAGAACTGAGATTACCAGAATCTAAGTATAATGTATTTCAGCCATCCCTGGCTGCACAGGGCATTTTTGCTTAGCAAAGAATTTGTTCACGTATGTACGCTTAAACAACATTGCTGTTTTTAGTCAGTCTTTTTCATTAACAACAATGGTGTACCTTTCAACAGTTTCCAGCCACAAAAATACACAATTTCAGAAATCTTCTGTTTCATCATCCATATATTCTGCCACAATATTCAACAGGGCAAGATAATATAAACCTTTTGGCAGTCCCATCAAGGCATTCACTTCTATTAATAGAAAAGTATGATACATGGAACAACGTAATTTTACTTAGTAAAAATATTTTTTTTCATGAAAAATAGATTCCAACTCCTTTGTCTTGGGATTACATTAGAAAAATATGAGGTAATTATACTGTATATTATGACCTTAGGCTATGAGCTTGAAAATTACCTTAAAATACAAAAGAATATTAATGTTTATTTTTAAATATAGTTTTTATATTTCAAATATTCAAATTCCACAGCAATCAATGATACAAAAACATGAGGAAAAAAACTGCAGTTTGATGTCTCATCATGACATTTCAATACATGCTGTAGATTGCCTGTGGCTTCCACTTTTAATTTAAACAAATAATAATTTTTCCATACAATTTGGGTGAAGTGGAGGACAAAATCTCCTGCTTTGCTTTCCTGGGCAAGCCATCATACTTAAAATAACAACCCCAAATCAAAATATGTTTACTCTACATTCTAATTATATCAGTTCTTAACTCATCTAGCATAAAACAAATCCACTTTCTTCTGGTTGAATATCTTGAGCTGAAATAGATGGAACCTGGGAGCTAAAAAATTATGACAAATAATGAGGTCTCTTTTTTGCATAAGGCAAATTGCAATTTTTGTATTTGATTTTTCTGCCTGTGAAGATCTACATTTATCTTCCTACAATGGTATTATGATTGATGGTGACTTGTGTGATTACAGGAGGCTTTAAGTGCAGCTACATGTGTTTGAGTCCTTTCACTGGTAAAATACTATAATTTGTACTCTAATAGGAGACTCAAAACGGTGCTAGACAAACCTATTTTTTAAGAGAGAGAGAGAGTGGAGAATTATTTAATATTTTATTTTTTAGTTTTCGGTGGGCACAACATCCTCATTTGTATGTGGTGCTGAGGATTGATCCCGGCTGCACGCATGCCAGGCGAGTGCTCTACTGCTTGAGCCACATCCCCAGCCCCAAACCTATTTTTTTTAATCTGCCTCTTTATTCATGGTTTTCTAGTGGTTTTGATCTAGTCAGTTCAGACCATTTCTGATTAATGGGTGTCATCAAAATATAAATTCCCTCTATAATCATTAGCAATGAGACAATTCTTCCCATTAAAAATAAAAAAAACATTCTTATATAGTCTTTGCTATATTCTAAGGAACCACTCTTTCTTTTGCTTTACTAAACAAAATCAATTCCACATATTTGAGTCCCAAAGTAAATGGCAATACATTAAACTAAGCACCATGAGTAATATAAGAAGTACAAGATATCACCTTTGAAAAATAAAAAAAAGAATCAGAAATGCTAAGCCTTTACCATCTAAGCTATACCAGAGCTTTTAAAATGTAATCTTAGATGTTCTACTCACTCTCATAGTAAGATGCCTTAGACTCAAAGATATTTAATCACTCACTAAAGGTCACTCAGTGAATGCATAACAGTTCTTATTCTAAAGCTTTTACAGAATTTTTTGATAATACATTGCAAAGTCTCACATCTCTTCTTTAGAAATAAGACACAGAGGTTGTTTTAGTCTGTTTTATAATGTTATAGAAAAATACCAGAAACAGGCCAATGTATAAAAAGAGATATAAATGCATAAAAATTATTTTCTGAGAGGCTGGGTTTGTGGCTCAGTGGTAAAGTGCTCACCTGTCACATGCAAGAAGCTGGGTTCAATTCTCAGCACCACATAAAATGAATAAATAAATAAAATAAAGGTATTGTGTCCAACTACAACTTGTAAATAAATAAAAATATTTTTGAGTACATAGTTCTGAAGATTTAAGTGCACTCTACCAGAATCTTCTCAGCTCCTGTGACAGCTCCTTCACCTGCATTACACATGAGGTATCATTATGGTGAGGGCTCATTTGAGAGGTAGAGAGAACATAATGAGACAGGAAGTCAGGAAATTCAGAAAAAAAGACTTGCTCTTTTGAAACACCCAGCTTTAATAAAAAGTATGTTGTGCCCCATGAAATTTATATTAACCCTCTCCAAGACCATCTCCCCCAATGATCTAACCACAATTTACTAGATCTCACTTCTTAAACATTCCACTATTTTCCAACTCTCTCCCTTTGAAACTAAGTTCCAAACACATGAACATTTGGGGGACATACTCAAATCATAATGAAAGTAATACGAGAGAGACAATGGTAAAAATGAGACATAGAATGTCATTTCTTAGTAATTATAAAGATTCTAGATACTACAATAAAATGCTTTAGAGTATAGAAATTATTTTAGGTTGATATTTTATTTTAAAGACAATAGGGAATTAAATTACTTTTTGAAGAATGAATGAATTTGAATGTGACAAGACTAATGGGCTAGGTATATTAAAATAAGGGAAAAGTTTGTGCAAAAACTCAATGAATGTTTAGTAAACCATGCCTAGGTATAAAAAGAGAATGTTGGGCTTTCTGATTATGCTATATCAAGCCAAAAGTTTACTGGCTAAAATCTGGTGGCCCTCAAAACCAGAGCAAATATTCATATAAAAGATGCAGTGGACATCAGTCTCAAGAGCTTCCTACTTAAAATATCTGCTTCCAAAGACTACATGATTCATAGTAATTCTCAGGAGTATTATATTTCTTTCAATTTCAATTTTTAGCTTTCTATATACTTACCACACCATCTCATGGCCAGATCAATATTTTCTTGAACTTTTTCATATATTAATCTATACACTATCTCAGATATGTTTGTTTCTAGATTGTCAGGGATCTCTCCTAGAGAATTCTGAGATGTGTGAGAGGTTTAACAAGCATAGAAAATTGCTTATTAAAAATAAGCCATATTGTAAGTGGGAGGTAAAAGGAGAAAAGAAGCAAAAGTCCTCATCTAAACTTGTATGTGCTGATACTACAAAAGGTTATTCCAATGATGTCTGGTTTGAGGTAAGGAAGCAACTTTTCTTATACATTATGACACAAAGTTCATCAAATATGGTTGTTATAGACTTTTGGAGAACACCTAAATTTTTCTTAGTAATTTCTACATTGAAAAACTACTGTTACCTTTAAACAAAACTATCCATTGCAATAAATCTGAAATAGTTCTTTAATATTGCAAAACAGAAAATTGATGGCATTATTCACCGAATGCTAATATTTTCCAATAACACCTCACACCACAATATATGTACCTTATATAGTTTAACACCTATAGGAGTTCTTAACACAATGGATAGATAATTAAAGTAAAGAGTGAAATGGGACTCAGAAACAACTTATTATAGTAAAAATTATTATTACATTATTTCAAATACTAGTCCACCCTTTTGCTTTTTTTCCCAAAAGTTAATTTTTTAACCTTTGTTATGATATTTCTCTTTATTTAAATAACATAATAAATAGTACTGTGTTTTCATATATACTCTCTGATGCATCTCAAATATATTTGCATACCCCAAGACCTTAGCAGATTTGTATACACATTATTCACTAGAGAAGCAGTAGTTACTTCTGAAATCTATATTGCTCTTTTCAAATGAGGTCTTACAGTTTTTACTGTATTACCATTGTGATATAGTGGAATTTTGATAAAATATACGTTAATAATGCTGAAGTCTTTCATTGAGTCTTATATCAGTTTATGAAATAAACTTACTATATGTGATTTCCTAAATTCTAAGTGTCTTATGTTTTAAGAAACTATATGGACAATGCAAATTAAAGTTAACATACTAATATCAAGAGCAGAAGCACCACAGGAAAGATGAAAACAAAGAATTGCGAGATTCCACCATTATAGATGTAATTTTCTCAACATCTTTTCAATGAACCTAACCCACTATTGATACCAAAATTAATGAGCAAACTCTTCTAATGCTGATTGTGCATGATGCTATTATATAAAATGAAAACAAACAAATGTGTCAGAGATGCATTTTACAACATTAGTAAAAATACAATATATTGATCAGTATCTCACTGTGTTTTACCCCAGCAAATACCTTCTCAGTGTGCAAGATAAATGGGTAAAAATTTTTAAAAATGAAGTAAAATTTATGTTAAAGAATAACAACTATTTTTCATAAGGAAAATATTAATGTCTTTTTGAAACAACATGTCAATAAACTGCGCCCTGTCACATAAAGGAAAGCAACAATTCTGGTAATTTTCTTCATTTTATTTTTTGAATATGCCAAGTATTCTTTGGCAAACTTCCACATATATTGTTTTAATTTTACAGGTGCAAATTATATCTGGTTTTCTCTAAATTTCTACTTATTTAATATAAATTTGGTGATAAATTATTTCTGCATGTGCTGAGAGTGAAATATAGTGAGGAATGGAAGTCATTTAAAGCTCTATAAATTGCAATCCCAGAATTGTGGGAGGAAACTGTATATAATCATGAGAAGCATATTGAGTACTATGAATTTGTTCCAGATATTTATTTTCCTTAGTATCCACTTTTCACATAAAGTAGTGCTTTTAAATGAAGTTGACTGTTAAATATCATAGAAAAGGCCATCAGAGTAATCAGAAGAAGAAATTTAAAATAGAAACAATCAAATCATAAACATCTGGTTGAAAGAAGAACTGGCCAACTGTTGGATCTTAGCTTTTGACTTTACTGAATTTTCTCCTATCTTTTTTATTATGATTAAGAGGAAGGTACTTCTATTAAAACCATGACCAGAAAAATTTATAGCAATTTGTTTTTCTAAAACATGGATAAGATTGACTTGCTAACTCAGGATAGAATCTAATGAGTAAATCTTGTTATGGTAAGAAAAAAAAAGTATAACTACTCAACATGAATATTGGCCTTTTCAAGAAAAGAATATTAGGGTCAAAACCAATTTGGTAAGATAGTATTGAATATTTTACATCAAAGAAAATGCAAAAATATTTAAAATATTTTTTGATTATTAGATGCATGTAAAAATAAAGTAGTGTACAGGCCTGATGTCATACCTGTAATCCCAAATATCATAGAGGCTGAGGCAGAAGGATCACAACTTCAAGGCCAGCCTTGGTAACTAAGTGAGACCAGGTCTCAAAATAAAATATCAAATAATTTTGTATATATATGAGTGATAAAGCACCCGAGTTCAATCCCCAGTGCCATATAAAACAGTAGTTTCCAAAATTTACACCCAAATCAGCAGCCTACACTCTATCTGCAACTATGTAAAGTTTTAAAAGGAAACTAAATTTAGCCATACCTACTACTAGTTGTCTGATTATATTGATCATAATCTTGAAATTTAAATAGAAGACCCTATACAATGTTTTAGGTATTCCCATTATTTTTTCTAATTGCAATGAGAGAGGGAGGAAAACCAATTTAACTTATGGGGCCACTTCTTTTTCTTCAGGCCGAATCAATCAAATATTAAAAGGATTTAGCGTTTAATTGATTATCATTTACGGTATGTGTTCTGTGATTTCTTGCTTAATCTACATTGGACACTTTATTATTTCTGAGTATCAGCATCTGAACAGACCACCACACCCCACTCTATTTTTTAATAGTTACAAGTCCCTGTTTTCATGCTTCCTCAGTTAGTTATTCTCTTTAAAAAATAATTATGTGTTGCATTCTTTGTCTACAGAAAATTTATGAAGGTTAAAAACCCGTAAGCATTTTCACAAATTTGACTTTAAGATACATTTCATCACAAAACACACACCAGAAGTAAGAATGATTTCTTTCTCTAATTTATTAGCCTTTCTGACATCCAATATCAGGACATGAATGCTGCTCATGGAGGGATGTTCTTACCATCAAGAACAATCAATACTACTTTCTTCTATCCCATTAAATTTTACAAAAAGTGCACATTTTACTGTGTTTCATATACAGAACTTGGCTTTCCATTATTTGTGTTTAGTGCATTTTTACTTTCTTTTTTCATCACTTTGTTTTTCCTGTATTTTCTAATATTCATTTTTTTTGTGATGAGAAAAATAGATCACTAGAATCTTCTATCTTTTACTACATTCAATCACTTGACTACTCACTAGCTAATATTTCTATTAAACCATCATTTTAAAGGTAGGACTGAGGTATGCTAACAAAACTATTTTCAAGGTCTACTGCAGAATCAGCATAACTTTCTTGAGCTTTGCAGTTAGAGCCACTGTTTCTGTCCACAAAGTCTGCTCCCTTTTTTAAAATTTTTTTTCTTCTATATTGAGTAACTCTTTTTGAAATGAGGCATGGAAAATAGCTGTTTAGATTTTTATCATTTATGAAAATCTATTTTTATTTATCATTGATGGACAATCTGCTTCATTTTAGAATACCAGGTTGAATACTATTTTTTCCTTTAAATCTTGAGGTTATTCTGTATTTATCATCTATAATCCATCATTAAGGATAAATACTTGGGTTTTATTCTTGCCTTCTTGAAGCTGACCATGGTTTTTCATTTCAGGATATTTTCTTTGTTTTAAGCATAGCTACTTGAGAAAATCTGGAGATATATTTAGCATATTTAAATATTATTTTCTTGATTATAGCATTCACCAAAATGGAATATTTGCAGAACTAATTTTCTTTTCAGTATATATATCTAGAAAAATGGATAAAATATGGAAAATAATATATCTGTTTTTTCAGACACCAAAAACAGGCATAGCAGGTGAGGGAAACCATAATCAATAAGTGCAGACTGGTTAGGTGAACTATAACTTTATTTTAAAAATGGTTCTTAATAAGTGCAGTTTGACAAAATGCTGTTAAAACTTATGGGTAAAGGGGAAGTAAAAATAATCAAAGTATACCACTGTAAGAAATACTTGAGTTCTGCCACCTGAGAGCAGACTATGGGGGAAACTTCATGTTATGATAGGAAAGAATCCCCCACTTTCCCTTCACCCTCTCACCCACTTAACTTCACCAGAAACCACCAAGCTGCCCAGAATAAAAGGTTTCAAGTTCAATAGTCACACTCTTTCCAACTACAAAAAGCAGTTACAATTCAACTTAACAAAAAAGCTAATGTGCAAAGTTAAGGGGATCTGAGACATCATATAAAAAGTTAGGTTAAAGATAATTCTGTTTCTTTTTTTTTTTCTCTCTCTCTCTGTGTGTGTTTTGTTTTGTTCCAAGGGTGTGGCTATTCCTTGGTCACCTGAACTCAGCAAAGAAACTGTTATTTTGATGAAGTGTTAGTGGGTGACCCTCATTAAAAACAGACAAATGTTAAAAAAATTTAAAAAGCCTAATTACAAAAAAAAAAAAAAATATGTTGCTACTTTCTCCCTCCACATTTTGATTTTTAAAGTATCTTTTAAAAAAATATTCATTTTTTAGTTTTAGGTTGACACAATATCTTTTTTTTTTTTTTATTTTTACATGGTGCTGAGAAGCGAACCCAGTGTTTCATGCATGCTAGGCAAGCACGCTACTACTTGAGCCATATCCCCAGCCCTAAAGTATCTTTTTTTAACTTTTGATTTTTATTTTTAGTCCTGAAAAGTAGACAGTAAAACAGCTTCTGGAAGAATTTACAACCAACTGCATGAGGGTCTGGGAAGCTGAGAGACTGAAGCAGGGCTGGGAGGAGCAGACCAGAAGTCTGACTAAGGAGAAGACTTCCCTTAGTCACTGGAGGCCAATTATAACTAAAATGAGACAAAAATCAATAAGTGTTTGTAAACCAGAGAATGACACAGATTATCAAGTTAGTATCAGTTATAAAAAATTCATATAATCAAGAAAATAGAGAAATCATGAACAGGATTAGAAAAATAATAGATGTAAATTTTATTTTTAGAAGCTTATTGGTGATACATTAAAAAAATAAAGATGAATTTTATATTTTGATTTTAAATGGAAGGCAGAGAGATATGCAAGTCATATAGTACTTCACAAACCTTACTTCAGTTACAAAAGTATAATCAATTGATAACTTCTACTTATTTTACTCTCTATCTTCTTTGGCATTTCACCTGAGGTCACAATTGTAGAGTGTGACCAATAACTAAGCAAATAACTAACCAAGAAGATAGTCACTGAAGTTACACTCTTTCTCAGAAAACCCCAATCAATTTCAGAGCAAAGGTGTGATACAACACCTATTCATTTCCTTCTTTGGGAAAAGGTCCCCTTTGCAAATCAGATAGAAGAGGAAATTGGCCAACCTCTATCAAAATATTACTAGAAATAAATATGAGTTATCTTCATTTAGAAGTAAAGTGAAATAAAATAACACCATTGTACAGTATCTTTCAGGATTACCCTTGAAAAATAAAAAAAATGAAAAAACTCTTTCTAAAGAGCATTATACTTGGCAGCACACTTCATCCTTAATTTCAAGTGGAAAAAGAAGTTACCTCAGGTAAGGAGATACATAAGAAGGTACATAAAATAATAGGAAGAAATCAAGTCTTGGTCAAAGGTTTAGAAGGAACTTATGAAGACTATAAAATTTGGGGGCTACAGTAATAAGGATGGATCTCTGAGAGAGACAAAGCAGTGTAAATATCATGGGATTTCATGCTATCACATACCAAAGCACATACATCATGGACATTGTACAAGACAACCAACTTGACAACTGTAATTGGCTAGTTGTTTTTATCCAGCCTCTGATGCTGCACAGGATGAATGAAGACTGAGTACCATAGTGGTTTCCAGTCACCGTATTTTATCTATCAAATGCTTTTTCCAAATATCTAGCCAGCTAGGAGGAGAGATCTATCTCTAGGTTCTTGTTACAGCATCATTCTTTTCATCATTTTCTCATAATAAATTAACAAGTGGACGTCTTTTAACACAGAAATAATTTTAACCAGAAAAACCCAAACACTTTTTTTTAAAATTTTTGCTTTTACAGACAATAAATGCTAAGCAAGTACCACTAATTAAGTGTCAATACATCATGCCTAAAATTGAATCAGACCACATTTAACAAAAATAAAGATATTACTATTGGTCTATGACTGACCATGGTATCCACTGTATTATCATCTAAAAAAAGAAACAAAAAGCTGCTGGCCTGGTAGAACTCTGGAACAGGTGATGGTGTTGCTAACACTTCTAAAATTTCACATCATTATATCAGGTTGTGCTACCAAGAGACACACTATATAGATCCAGGAACCAGAGTGTCACAGTTTAAGAGTCTTAACTCACCATCACTCTTATTAATGCACTTGGCAATTATATTTTCTTATGCCATGCCTCTGCATCCTCCACTTTTAGAAATCTTAATCATTTAAGAGGACACTTTTCCAACAGGATGTCTAACAAAATTCCAACTAAAATTTAAACTGCACCTGAGGACTCTAAATTCTATGTACTACAGAAAGCAAGAGGAGAAATTACAATCCTAGGTAGGTCAATTCACTCTCCTCACCAGAAGGACATTGATTCCATGTTGCAATGCTAAGCAAGTACCACTAATAAAGTGCCAATACATCATATGTAAAATTGAATCAGACCACACTTAACAAAAATAAAAACATTACTAATGGTCAATGACCATGGTATCCACTGTATCCAAATATAAAAGTCTATTGTATATTTATAGATAAAAATCAGATGATTCAATTTGAAAACAGATGATCCAATTCTCTACTTTTTAGTATTCACTTTCCATACAGGAATTGTAAAAGGATCAGTGCAGTAGTTGTGTCTTGAGAAAATTATAGTGAGGAGCCTCAAATGATTTGGGGATGAGTATAGAGACCAAAAGAAGTATGTTTAGTGGATCTAAATTGAACAACAGAAGAGACACAAGATGACTATTAATTTGACATTCAGTCTACACAGCTGTCAAAACTGTAGTTAATTGCACTGTTTTCCATTCTTATAAGTTTTCTTCAGGAATAGAGTCTCACCAGTACCATAAACTAAGTATAGAACTTAGACTGAAAAGTGAGATTTTGTGGTGTCACAATAGGGAACTATGCTTTATGGCACAATTAGGACTGAAGGATTCATTTCCCAGACAATTTCTGAAAGTGGTCTTTTCAAAGTATTTTCATTAGTAGAAGATAGTTTTTCTGGCTATTACCATTTAAGGCTTCCTAAACTCAAGACTGTTTGAGACTCATGTAAATCACACTCCATGTCTCAAGTAGGAAAAATATGAGAGTGCAAGACAGATCCATAATTTCACTTTGAGTAAGCAGAAGCCTCCTTTGAGATTAGAATGCAACCCCAGATTCTGTGTGCCCAAATGTGCTTCCTTCCCTTTATTTCCATTGTGCTGATCTGAAGCACACTAACTTATGGACTTCCAAGATGACTAGTCATGGTCTTAATCCACCTCCTGTGAATCCCTAATTAGAACTCAGATGCATCCTTCATCTACTTCCAGACTTTCTGTTTTCCAGAAGTTCTTTGAAATCTTTTTTTCACTGGAGATTACCTCCTCTTTTCATTGTGGATGTTTATCACATTTTATGCTTCTCTTTTACTGTTACTTTAATTCATTGTCGGTAAAATAGACTTGCATATTTGAAGATCCAGATCTCTAAGTAAAATAGTTAGTTTATGAGCTTATAATACACAATCAAAAATGTTCAATACATTTTAATATGAATTTAGATCCATGATTAAAATTGGTGGAAATAAATTAGGATTTATTAGGATGTAATTCTGCACTACAAAATTATCTTTTATTTTCACAAAGGATAAGAATTTTGGAAGATAACATGACACCAAGAAAAAAAATCACTATTTTTAATATATATTTGTGCTTGAAAGAGAATAATAATGTCACCATAAATTGATGATATAATATAAAACAAAAAGCTCTATAACCAAGTTCTGTTTATTTTTGACAAAAGATATTTGAAGCAAAAATACCAAATCCATGAATCTCCTCAAAATACTATACAGTGAATAGCACTTCTACGCAAATCATATAATTTTTATGATATTATGTAAATTTTCTAGACATAGATGTAGAGGTTAAATACACTAATATTATTTCTCAAGGCACATTTATTTTGAAGCACAGTTCCATAAATCTGCAAATACAATTAAATTTTACTTATTATACACAGATCAATACCTCAAAAATGACCAAATACCTGGATATATTTCCGTTGACAGATTTCTACTTCCTAGACAATAAGGTCAGCTTTAATATAATATATCTCCTACCTTTTCAGTGACACAGAATTTTTAAATTTTAAGTAAACTTCTCCTATAGGCTCAAAATTCACCATATAACTATGGTACTAATACAAATAGTGATGGATGTTACAAGAAAAATTCTTAGTTCTTTTAAGAGAGTTTTTTGAAATGAAATCCTATATCAACACATGATCCCTCAAACAAATCATGATAATTCATGCACAGCAATAAATTTGGAATAAAGAAGGTATAGACATTTATTAGCTACAGGACTTTGAAAACACATGCTTTGCACCTAAAAGACAGTTATTTTGCTTTGTAATTGCAGCACTATTTATAGCTGTTTGAGGAGTTTTAGTTCTATGGTTTTTTTTTTGTGATCTCACGTACTTCATTTATTCAGATGTAATAATGTAATATATGCTTATATGAGTTATATGCCTCTTTCTAATTATAGAATATTTTTTAGGAACTCTTGGTAATCATACAGTTTTTAAATTAGAGAGCAATTACCATGCAAGCTAGAAAATGCACAGTGGCTTAAAGAACTCCTCATTCCAGAGTCTAGCCTTAGAGTTTTCACATAGTTGATGATCAATAAATTTATATGGATCATAAAGTTAAGATCTGTTTAATATTAAAGTAAAGAAATAGAAAGCCAGAGAGGTGCTTCTTCACAGATGCCAAGCTGTCCTAGAGGGCAGTCTGTCTCTCTGATTGATGTAGTTATGTAAAATTCAAATCCTGCTTTTCTTCCCCACAACTTTGGCTTTCCTGTGTCATTGTTTTCTTTGTGTTTCAGTGACCAGAGAATGAGATATGTTCACAATTATTTGTTCATGCTAAAGACAAAAAACATACAAACAAACAAACAAGCAAGCAAAAAAAGAACTAAAAAACAACTGAGTTTGTGGAAACATCAGAAATTTTTGTACAGTGATCAGGGTAGGATGAGATTCCACTGACCTAAGTGTTCCTTTAAGAAAAATTAGATTCAGACATTTCCATTGTGACAAAAATGGGAAAGGGCATATATGTATGTATATAGTCTCATATATATACACACATGAAACTAATACATAAAGAACGGATGAACACAAATATTCCTCCTCTAAACTTGAAAATTATATTCCTGTGTATTTTTAATACAGGAATGGAAAATTACTAGTACGTCCATTTGATTTTCAAAAATATTCAGTGTGCTTCCAAACCCTTTTATCATGATCCTCTCATTTGTCATTTCCTTTTTTTTAAATTTTTATTGTTGGTTGTTCAAAACATTACATAGTTCTTGACATATCATATTTCACACTTTGATTCAAGTGGGTTATGAACTCCCATTTTTACCCCATATACAGATTGCAGAATCACATCGGTTACACATCCACTGCTTTACACCATTTGTCATTTCCTAACTGAAAGAGTACAGGATCAGGAAATTTTTAATCTTTTGAGTTAAATTGGATCCAAAGACTTTATGAGAAATATAAGTAGTTTATGGCATTGTGATATTGCCCTCTATGAAATGAAGTTTTGAACATAAAATATCATTTCATTCTAAAAATTTAAAAAATTATAATTACTCAAATTATAGAATTCACATCAATAGTAGCTCTATTTTATTTTTTATTATTACAGAAGCAAGTTTATAAATAAAAAATGCTAAATTACAGATGGAGATATGGCTCAGTGGTGGAGCACATGCCTAGCATGTGTGAGGTCCTGGGTTTTATCCTCAGCACCACATGAAAATAAAATAAAAGTTTATAAAATATCAAGTTAAACTCATGTCTTCTTTTATAATATGTATACAAATAAGTAATTTTTAAAATCTCTAGATGACATTCCATATGTAAGTTGTATCACTAGAACTCATTAAACTTAGAACAAACAGAAAACTAAAATTAATCATTATTACCTATTAAAAATGACTCATTTTAGGAGGATATAAATTAAAGAAGCAAACATTGTTAGAAGAAAATATCCTCAATGTACCATACAGAACACAGTCGTCTGGATTGAGTAAAACTGTTGGAGCTGAAGTCTCTCTTCTGCATCTACAAGAAACCTCTATTATGCTAAAATTTCCTCCTTCCACAGCCTTTCCATGACCCAACTGCACACTACTTCTGAATGTAAGAATGAAGAGGCACTTATCCAGATGGATGAGGCAAAGGATGATGTGGTGCAGGTAATAGCCTAAAGAGTTGCATGTTTTAAGGAAAGACATCTTTAAGTTCTGTCTCTTCAGGCCTATAATATTATTTTATAGAGAAATATGACAAAAATCTCCCTGGAAAACACAGAACTGAGGCTTTCCAAGTGTAATACATAAGCTGTCTCTTAATTTTACTTATTCTTTGGTGGATAACAGCAATCCTGGGAGAGCTGGTCTCCAAATTTTTTTCTGGACATATTTGGAAAAGCATCTCAATGGGAATCATGTGCAAACAAAATTGCTATTACTCTGATCATAAGATCAAATTAGTCCAGTCCAATTAAACAATTTACAATACCTCCACTTTGGGGTGAGGGATTTCTGGCACCTCCCATGGTTACACCATGGCTCTGAGGGTCCTCTCTCTATCATGTGTGATAGGCTCCTCTTCCCTAGCTTTTTCTCACATGAAGCACCTGGTTTCTGGGTAGTGTTGTTTCTGCTTGCCACCATTTCTAAACTGGCTTTTTTTGTGATTCAGGCTCTGTGTAAAGTATTAAAATTAATCTGAAATTTCAAAAGAAGGAGAAAAGAATAAGAAGAAGATGAAGAAGAAGAAGAAGAAGAAGAAGAAGAAGAGGAGGAGGAGGAGGAGGAGGAAGAAGGAGAAGAACTGAAGGCCACAGGCTGAGGAGATCACAGGAAGATTGAACATGGAGCTGAGTCAGAGCCCATGCTTAAAGGCAACCCTAAGGAACTTGTGATGAGCCCTCATATTCACTAATGAAGGTAGAGGGGAGGCCTGCACTTTCTCTGAGACAAACCATGTAATATTAGCTTAGTCTTGTCTGTACTATATATAAAGTTATATAAAGCATAAAAAATAAAATGGAGACTTGTAATGTAGAATCAAAAGAAAGTTCAATCATTTCAAGCAGGTCACTGAAATTCCAGTGTTGGAGTCAGAAGATACTGCTTTATCACAACCATTGTCAATGTGTGAAGAGTTAATAAAAGTATCATAAAAATGAAAAAAAAAAGATATTTTGAGAGAGATTTGGAGACTTGAAATAAATGGTAATAAAATAAAATAAAAACTATAATACCTACTGTTAATTTTCCACATGGTTGAATTTGGAGTAGTTTGAAAGCTGCAAAAAAAAAAATATATATATATATATAAGAAATGCCAAATCATGAGGCCTTCAAAGCCATGTGCAAAAGAAATATAAAATAGGAGAAGGGCATAAATAGTTGAACAAGCCTATGTGTGATAAGGCAAGGTAGGAAAGGATTGGGGCAGCTAAATCACATGGAGAAGGGTATGTTTTAGAATAATTGAGAAGTTAAAACATTGCCATGGATGGTAACATTAGATCAGATGCCTAAAGGGGGTCAGTACTTCATGTCTCTTTAGTGCCTGAATTCTTGGGTAAGTCCAGGGGAATTGTAGCCCCCACGAAAATGAGAGCAGAGATTCCTTGCTGTTTTGTTCATGTCTGTGTCCTCTCTGCCTAGGACAGAGCCTGGTACTATATTTTTTTTTAAATTTTTTTATTGCAAGGAGTTATGTTTCCATATATAAAATTAAATGAAGGCTGTGGTCATCTATTATGCATGAGGCATTGGGTTCAAGCTTCACCATAAAATAAAAATAAAATAAATGTATTGTGTCCACCTACAACTAAAAAATAAATGTTAAAAAATACTAAATGATAATACTGTCAAAATAGATCCCCTACCCCATCCATTGCAAACTGCCTTTTAGAGAATCATGAAGCTGGAACTTGGCCTTACACCAGCCTGAGAGGCAGACGTCACTTTGTGTCCTACTTTACAGACATAGGGAGTGTCCCAAAGTAGCACCTGGAAAGAGTCAAGGCCTCTTCCCTCATCAATGCTTTTTTTATTGACCAGACGCTATGAAACCCCTGCCTGTGAGTGAGTGAGTGAAGGGGAATGTGTGATCCAGATCAGGCTCCAGCAAGTGACGGCTGCATCACAGGCTTACCCTCTCTGGACTTCAGGGTCTCAATATGTAAACAGCAGGCACCAAGAGAAGTCTCTGTGAACACATTGGAAAAAATTATTGTTCCCCCAAAACAAAGTGTGTCAGGCGATATCCCAAGGACAACTTCCAGAAACCCAATGGGAACCAACCAACCTGAAAATATAGAAAGTGCACAGCATCCAATGAGAAGGAGGAAGATAGAAAGGCTGTGCCATGCCATCTTCAGCCTCCCTCTATTGCCTCAGTGGGTAAGAGGGGAAACTGAGGCCCCCAATGGAGAAGACCCTGAGGTCAAATTACTATCTGAGAGCCCAAAGACCCTGCTTCCCCTCTGGGTCCACAGTGACTCCTGACAGAATTACCGGATGCCTCTCCTGACTCCCTTTACCTCCTGTGGATGCACCCACCATGCCCTCTGTTCCTGCATCACTGTGCCTCTTGGTTCCTAGGATGTGTTCAACTAAGGGGTCCTGGGTGGGGTGCTGCCTCCCACGTGCTTCCCCTGTCTTCTCCCCGCCCACTGTTCTTACAAGTTGGGCTCCACTCACTCAGCCTGACTCTGCCTCACCAGCTCTGCCCACTAGGTCCTCTCCACTTTTTTTCATAGGCTCCACCAAGCATCTGGTCTCTTACCTGCACTGTTCTGCAGAGCCACGCCCACTCCACCCATTTGATCCTCTGCATTCTGTCCACGTGACTCATCCTCCGATGACATATTTAACAGTCTGGGATTGCAGGTTTTTCCCTCTAGCTCTGGAACGTTTGCAGTCTGGGTTGGCCCAATTCCACCAGCATCCACTAGCATACCAAATGGCTCTGCTCTTCTTCATTAGCCATGGTTTTCCATCAAGATCACTCCTACACCAGCCTCCCTGTCACCTAGCCTCTCCATTGCTCCTTGAAAACTCCACCTGAAATGAATGAAAGAGATCTTGCAGAGATGCCCATGGTTGTGACACCACTGAGTCTAAGGGACAATTACCTTTGGGCTCTGGTCACGTTTGAACCCCACATCTTCAATGGTTCACCTTGAACCACTCTGCTAACCACAGAGTATCTCCATTTACAAAATTCCAGATGATGACAATACTTTATTTGCATAAATATGAGCATGTTTTCAGCACTATCTTTGTATTATGGATGCAGAAGAGGCACTGTCAAGCAACTAGCAGCGGTCCCTGCCCTATTTGTGAAAGAGCCCAGCCAGATTTAAAAAGCATGTTTTCAATGGACATGGCCTTCTGCTTTTTTTTAAGCTCTGTGGCCTTCAGCACCTTCTCTTACCCTTTCAGCACAGGATGGGCACAATTACATGGCAAACAAGAGTCATCTGTGATCTCTTTTCCAGCCAGCCTGGGGCATCTCAGAATGAGGAAGCATAGGTATCTGGTCATGGCCATCTTTCTCAGGGTTCAGTCTCAGAAGAGAAAGCCTCTGTATAATGACTTCTGTATAAGTATGGTTTATTCTGACAGCCTGACCCAATGCTGTAGAGACAGGGCAGCGGTTGGGGACTTGGGCTTCAAGCTGCAGAAACTGAACTAGGTGATTTAATTTTAAAAGAAAATGACACTGGGGAGGTCAAGGAATGTGATAGCAAAGTTCAATAAAACCAGGATGTGGGATTTGCCAGGTGATTTCAGTGGCCAAAACCCCTTTATAGTTCTCACTGAACCCCATTTTTATATGAGCACACTGGAAGCCTTTCTGCAGGAGTCACAAGACAACTGGCCAAGGAGAGCCATTGTTCCTGAGGCAGTGTCCCCCTCAGAGTTTTAAAACCCTTGGTTGTTGGCCAGAAGTGACTGGAAGCTTCTTGTCCCTGCCCAAAGCCCATGGGCACTTTACAAGCCATGTCCTGGGGAGCTGAACTGGGCCAGGGAGGCACAAAGGGGATGGGGGTGGTCATTACCTGATGGCTCGGAGGGTGGCCTTGAGAGTGGGGATCATGTCTCGATGAGGAAGTCATTTCTGTAGCCCCTGTCTTCTGCCATGGGATAGCCTGTCCCAGCATCTGGGAGGGAGACACAGGTGTCAATGGCAGGCCTCAACATGTGGGGAAGCTCTGAGACTCTCCCTGGAGTAGGAGCTTCCAGGCCTAAGGTTTGTCTCCACTTTGTGGGGCCACACTGTCGCCTCCAGCTGCCACAGCACCCACCCTTCCTTGCACCCCCTTTCTTGTCCAGAAGTTTGAGTTAGAGGCCCGAGGGCTGGGGAGGGCATGTGAAGTGGGCAAAGTATGTCCCACAGGACCCAAGAGGTCCCATGAGACAGCAATGGACACCTTTGAGGGCCTCAAAGTCTGATAGATCTGAAGTGGGATTCTTTCTCTGTTGGACTGTCCTGGTGACCTTGGGAAGTCACTATCTGTGCCATTCACTCTTCACAGGTCTCAGAGAGTACCCAGCAATATGGTGAGAGTGAAGGACCCAGTGGCCTCAGACACTGGAGTCACTGCTTTCCTGCTGGCCCTCCCTCTTCATGAGTAGAAGATGCATACAAGGCCATTGTTCCTATGGCTCCTCAACACGGGGGGGGGGGGCTTTTCTGACCCCTCTTCCTCCCCCCAGACCTGGGTACTGAGGCGTCCATCTGCAGATGGCTGTGCAACTGGTCTCTGCCTTCAAATTGACCTGCAAAGCTGTTTGCCCTTCAGGGCCACCTCAGAAACCATGGCAACCTGCCCCCAGCTCCCTGGAGACAGCCAGGAAAGCAGCTAACTCAGGAGCCTCCTGTCCCATGAGCCCTGATGCATGAATGAGATGAGGGAGAAGGAGGGAAGGGAGAGGCACTTTGGGGACTCAAGAGTTCTTCAAAGGAGAGGAGGGGAGGTGGGGAGGAGGTGTGCTCAGGAGAGCAGAAGTCGGGGAGACAGGCAGAGGACAGGAGGACAGGAGGCCCTTACCTTGGGAGCTCTGCCAGAAAGTGTAGGCTTTCATGCGGAAGGCGGTGCGGAAGCACTCTTTATTGTTTAAGCCAGCAGGCTTTGGCTCTTTAGAAGGACATTCTTCTATGGCATATACATTCAGAGGGGTAAATAGCTTTCCTTTAGTATTGCTACCACGAGGATTAGAAAGGTGAACCCGATCCAAGAGACCTAGCTTTTGGCTACAAAATAAGCAAAAGTGAACAATTTTCCTCCTTAAGTTCAGGCTCTTGTAACTTCCCATCCTTCCATAAAGACTCAATGTCCTCCTCCAAGGCTGATGGGGAGTAGTGCCCAGTGTAGGACAGGTTGGGGCTCACATGCTGGGCACCAGTGCACAGCCTCACATCTTGGGAGAGCTCCTCAACTCTCTGGACCCAGCTTCCTCCTATGCTAAAGTGTGGCGCACATAAGATACAGTAAGAGCGTCCACCCCTCTATGGTTTCCCTTTCTGTAGTTTCAGCTATCTTCTGTCTACCACTATCTGAAAATGTTACTAGAGTGCAATGAAGGATTAAGATATTTTGAGAGAATGCATGCACATTGCATAACTTTTATTTTATCATATTATTATAAATATTTATTATCTGTTATTGCTGTTCATCTCTTACTGTGTCTAATTTGTAAATTCAATTTTATCCTAGGTGTGGGTGTATATGTAAAAAACAAAAAACACCCAGTGTATGTCAGGCTCTGCACCACCTTGTTTCAGTATCCATTGGGATCTTGGATGCATCCCCTGTGGATGAGAGGGGCTACTGGGAGGTTCCTGTCTCATAGTTCATGCTGAAGATTCGTTGCTTCTTCATGTCTCTCCCCTCTCTATCAATGACTTTCTGTCTTTCCTTTTTTACCACATTGTGGTGCAAAATATGACTTACACAGGCAGATCCTTATCAAATGCCCCTTGAATAGAACTAAATAACATAAAGCCATAAAGTGGCACCTTTAACCTGCTATCCACAGACAGAATCTAGGGGGTCCAGGAACTTGGGTGGAAAATGATATCTTTAAGATTCTAGCCTTTAACTAAAATTTATCATCTCTTTCAATTAACAAATACAGGTAACAAACTCCACCAATATCCCCAATGCCTATAACTGCCCACAAAAGAAATCATAGATAATTTTATGTCCTATTAGTTCAAGGTATTGTTTATGCTCATGGCAGCTTCAAGGTTATCATAGTATTCAACCTGCAACTAGGTCTTGTACTTTAGTGCAACACAATGAAGCATGTATTTGACAGCTCAAATTTTTAAGTATTTAACTCTATTTAATACTTAACAACCAGTTTCTTTTATAACTGCATATTATATTTTATTTATGGATTCAAACAAGTATTCTCAGAAAGAATCCGTGGGTTTTGCCAGACTGCCACAAAAGTTCTTGGCACAAAAAGTAGTTGATAACAAACATACAGTTGTCCTGGTACAAAATATCAGCTCCTGGTACAAAATAACACCTCCACTTGAGGCCAGGTCTATCCTTCCCATCTGGCTGACATTGGCCAAGCCATGCTGTTCCTGACCCTCAGGAGCCTCATCTGTAAAATAAAGGTAGGCATTCCCTGTTCCATTGGGTTGCAATGAGACGATGTTGGTCAAAGTTTTGACAAAGAACTTGATACATGGTAGGTGCTCTTTAAATATGAATTTCTTGTGGTGCACGACTGTAATCACAGCAGCTTGGGAGGCTGAGGTAGGAGGGCCATGTGTTCAAAGCCAGCCTCAGCAAAAGCAAGGTACTAAGCAACTCAGTGAGACCCTGTGTATAAATAAAATACAAAATAATGCTGGGGATATGGCTCAGTGGTCGAGTGCCCCTGAGTTCAATCCCCAATATATCCCTCCCCAAAAATAAATACATATGAATTTCTTCCCTCTATTTCCCACCCTCTGTGCTGTTGCACTAGTTGGATAAGAAATAGTGATTTCTGTGTGAAGATATCTGGAGAGTCATATTGCATATTTTCCCACATAAATAGGCTCCAGTCATTGGCTTCCTCTCCAGTACTCTACATGGGGCTTAGCACAAAATAGGGTCTCATGAGAGGGTGAATGTGTATGGGGGTTCCATCAGTTCCCTGTGGGCCTGGGACCACTCTGTGTTCTGAGAAGCCAGTGTCACTGCCACAGCTGTGGGCTTCTGCCTTTGCAGCCTAGGGTTGTGTGGAGGGAGGTCCTAGGGTGGGGCTGCAGGGCTCAGGTGGGAATGCCAACCCTGCTAAGAACTCCTGCACTCCCTGAGCACCAGGTCCTCATCTGGTACAGGGGCCTGACAACTGCTTCATAGAGGCTTTGGGACTGTTACACATGATGTTATCTGTGACACATCCTGCCTGCAGCCTGGTAAATAGAAGTCACTAAGAAATATTGCATAAATAAGTAAATAAACAGATGACTATGAGAATAAGCAATGGGCACCCCTTATTTCTTGCTCCCTCTGGGGCTATTCTATCTCATCCTGCACTGTTCACAGCAGTTTGGTTGAAGGACCCCATGAATAACCAGCCCAGGGTACATTTAGATAAACTCCAATATTCAACCAGCTCCATCTTCCCTAAGCTGAAGTCAAAATTTTTGGAGCTGCCTTCCTGACCAATATTTGGTGAATAGCAAATAGGCAGAGAAGATGTCAATGGTGGATAAGGCAGGAAGTGAACTGAGCACATAGAGAAGGCAATCCTGCCCACCAAGGAAGAAGAGGCTTTGGCATTTAATTTTCAGGCCATCTTCCCTCTTGGCCCCTGCCTACCTGACCTGCTACACCTCCAAGTGGCTCCATCATTCTATCTTCACCAAGCCCTTTGTCCTTCCCAAAGGGTCCTCCCACACAAACAGGTCCACCTGTCTGCAGTGCCCTTTATCACCTCCTCAGACAACCTCATTCCTATCTGCAAACCTATGTACAAGTGTCCCCCCTTGGAAATTAGATACTCCTCATCTGCTCCAAAGTCATGTTATATTTCTCTCTGTCATATATTAACACACTGTGTGGATAAACCATTTCCACATCTGCTAGGCAGAGCCTCTGCCTAGTTATTTTGGGCCTAGCACACTCCCCTGCCCAGTACATCTGGATGCTCAGCATGGTACCTCAGGTCATGGGCTTTGGGAAGAGACATCCTGGTGAACCATGTGACCCAGGACACATAACTTGTGCTCTTTGGTCTCCAGCTTCTTCACAAGCAGAATAAAGACAGTGAGCCTGTGCTTCACACAGCTGACGAAGAGTTAAATGCAGTAATGCTTGTAAAGTACTTTGCCCACTGTCTGGGATGCAGGAAGCATTTAATAAATGCTGGCTATCATCATTATCTTGGTAAATAATCCTCTTCTCACAGAAGCAGTGGAAAGCTTACCACATTTGTGAAAATAGTGGATACAATTTCCTGGGCCACAAAAAAAAAAAAGGTTTGTGTGGTGTTTTAAATTTTATTTTATTCTTTTACATGAACTGAGATGAGCTTTGGGGATTTATATATTATTTTCCAGTGCTTATTAATGCTAATCTCAAAACATTCAACATTCAAAAAGAACACATTCCAAGACCACACTAGATCTTGGAATGTGTTCTTTTTTCCATATTTTTTGCTGGTGTGTTATGGTTGTACATATTGGTGGGATTTATTATGCACACAATATAATAACATAATTTGGCCAATATTATTCCCCAGTATTTATCCTTCCCTTCTTTCCTCCTTCCCCCTGGTAACTTTTCTCTGTTCTACTCATCTCCCTTTGATTTCCTCCTACTGCTCTTTTCTTTTTCCTCTTGAACTTCCATATACGAAAGAAAACATATGGCCCTTGACCTTCTATGTTTGGCTTATTTTGCTTAACTTATGTTCCCCAGTGCTATTTATTTTCCTATAAATGTCATAATTTCATTCTTCTTTATGGCTGAATAAGATTTCATTGTGTCTATACACCACATTTCTTTATCTGTTCATTACTGATGAACACCTAGGCTAGTTCCATAGTTTGAGTATTGTGTATTGTCTTGCTATAAACATGGGCGTGCATGTATCACTGTGGTGAGATGACTTTAAGTCTTTAAGATGAATAGTGAGGAGTGATATAGCTGGTCATATGGTGGTTCCCTGCCTACCCTTTTGAGGATCCTGGATTCTGATTTCCATAATGGCTGTACTAATTTACAGTCCCATCAACAGTGTAAAAGTGTTCCTTTTTCTTCACATCCTCTCCAGAATTTATTATTTTTTGTACTATTGATGGCTGCCATTCTGACTAGAGTGAGATGAATTCTCAGAGTAGTTTTGATTTGCAATTCCCTGATTGCCAATGATGTTGAACATTTTTAAAATATTTTAGCAATTTCCACTTTTTATGAAAAAGTATCTATTTAGTTCATTTGCCTGTTTATTAATTGAGTTATTTGATTTTTGGCATTAAGTTTTTGGGTTCTTTATACATTCTGAATATTACTCCTCTGTCAGAAGAGTAGCTAACAAAGATTTCATTCCATTCTGTAGGTTCTCTCTTCAGATTCCCAATTGTTTATTTTGCTGTGCAGAAGCTTTTTAATTTGAGGCTATCCCATTTATTACTCAAAGCATTATTTCCTGAGCTTTAGGGGTCCTATTGAGGAAGTCGTTGCTTGTGCCTACATGCTGGAGTGTTGACCCTATGTTTTCTTCTAGGAGTTGCATTGTTTCTGGTCCAATTCCTTGATCTATTTTAAGTGGATTTTGTACAGTGTAAGAGATGAGGGTCTGGTCTTATTCTTCTATATATGGATAATCAGTTTTGGGAATGTGCTCTTTATCTCTATATAGAAAAGACTCCAAAGGCAGTGTGAACTTATGCATGATTGAAGACCTCATTGGTCTGGAGGGAATGAAAATCAAGAATATGCTGGAGGGAGTCTTGAGACCTGGATCATATAACCTCTGCTGCTCATGTGCTGTGTGATATAAGGTGAGCCTGTCTCCTCGAGGGTTCTCAGTTTGTATAAATCTATCTAGATGAGTAGTCTGGTTTTCTTCCCACTCTGCCTCTGTGAGTCATGAGCTGCTGCAATTTCTCAATTTCTCTAATGTCCTCTGACCTTGTCATCAAAATTCATCTAGCCCTCTTCTACAGTCCACCCCCAATGACCTCTACAGTCCAAGCTAGGTGCAGGCAAGAAACTCTCCATTCACTATACATACACATTCCTGGAAATCCTGACATATATTTCTGCAGGGAAATTGATGGTTCTGACTGCAAGGTTTCTTCTAAGCAGCATGATGTATGGGGAGAGCACCATGCAGATCACTCAAGGGTCAAGGTTGTCCAATCACAGGTTCTCAAAGGCCAGTGTTCTCAAATGGTTCCCTGCAAGCAGTCCAAGTTCCTGTCACCTCCTCTGCCCAAATTCTGTCAGCTCTAGGAGCACAGCATTGGCTTAAGATACAAGAATATATTTCATGCTTGTATAACTATGTCAAAATGGATTCTACTGTCATACATAGCTAAAAGGAACAGTAAAATACAATTTTTTAAAAAGTCTACTGTGAGACCTTGTAAGTGGTTTTCCAACAAATAATAATGTGTGTGTAATTATTTATATTTATAAATACATAAGCAGTTTGCAGTGGTATTTACAAGATGGCCTTTCTTTACCGTCTGTAGCAGGGTCCACGGTTTCCCGGTCATTGGGGCCTCTTCTGAGAGGGAGAAGGAGGAGGGTTAGAGAAATGCTTAGAACCCAGAGGCTCCTGCAGTCTCTGCAGCAGCCTGCAGTGAGGACTGTTTGCTGGGAAGCATCTGCAGGTGTGGGAACCACGCATTATGGTCTTGATTCATTTTCTGAAGTTCCATGTGTGAGGCCAAGAAGCAAATGAAACTCCATGTAATGGAAATAACTTCTTAATATTCAGAACTGCCAGACTTTGGATTTTAGTCTTGCCACACATTCACTGTGTAAACCAGGGGGAATGATTCAACCTCTCTGAACCCCACTCCCCTCATCCACCAGGGAGGATATCAAAGCTTATTTTATACTGGGGTTTTATGGACAAAAGGAGGCAACACAGAGAGAATTCCTGGCACAAAATCTGGCCCAGAGGATAGTAAGTGGCTGCTGCTATGATTCCCATTAAGTTTCTCTGATTATGTCTGCATGAAAATGGAGGAGAAATGCCATCATCAGCAAAAGTGACCCCAGAGACTCTATGTTGTGACAAGCATGGCCACACGGGGGCCACCCACCATACCAAAGCATACTGGGAGAACTGGACCCTGTACCCTGACCCAGTGGTGGGGAGAAGGGAATTTATAATCAGAAATTCACCTGGCGGCTGACTCCAGCTGTTCTTTCCTGTAAGGAGAAGAGGGAGAAAAGACAAACAAAGCGTGAATTACATGGAACACGCCCCCCCCCCCCCGCCAAAGTTTGCTCCACATATTCCCTTTGAAGGTGCTGGCACAGAGTGTTGCTCTGGGACAAGATGAAATATGTGGAGGGGAAGCCATGAGGGAGGAAGTCCCAGCTGGACCCCAGGCCCCTGCTGCTCTGTGCTGTTAGGTTCTTCTCAGCCACTCCTATATGCCCTTTCTCATCCAGAAAATAGCTGCTGAACACCCTCTCTGCCCCTGTCTGTAGTGGATCTCAGTGGATTTGTTCAAGAGGAGACAGATCAGGCTGCAGCAGCCACACACCCCACTGTCTTTCACCCCCATCATCATTATAATCAACACTGGCATCTTTCATGCCTTCTTGGGCATCTTTCATGCCTTCTGCTCTGTCATCAGATACTACTGTAGGTGCTTTTATAGGTCAGCTCATTTCATCCTCATTACAACCCTATAAGGTAAGTACTAGGACCAGTCATTTTCCTGATGAGGTGCAGAGAAGTAAAAAAAAAATATATATATATATATATTGCTCAAGGTCACAATTAGGAAGCTGCAAGGTCAGGATCCCAAGTTGGGCCATCTGGCTTCAGAGTCCACGCTGTCCAGAGGGGCACTGCAGGTGCTGAGCCTTTGCCCAACCTCAGCATTTTAAAATATTCAATTACTCATTTCACAGGTGGCTGATATATGAAAACAATACATCACAACCAGAACACTCACATCATTTATCCAATGCATTCCATTCTTAATACATAGAAGGTGAAATGTCAAATTGGTAGCCAGAAGTTGAGTTGTTAATCTCAGAATCAGACCATAGGTAAATAGAAGGTGATGTCCTCCAAGTTACAGTGAGTCCTAAGGAAACATCCCTGCTCATAGAAGAGAGCACCTCCTCTCAAGCAGATCCAGTGAACATTCATTGAAGCCCCAATATTAACCAGCACAAGGAATACATATATGAATAAGAGATAGCCTCACAAGTGGTTCTTCATGTAGAGAGGACAGTTGGTGGACAGAACATTTCTCCCTTTGTGGGTAAGAAAACTTAGCTGATGGGAGAGTATAGGACACCTGGGTTCTTTCCACCCTGCACAGGGCCCAAGCCTCATTTCTGTCTTTCCAGTGGAGCTTCATTTATTTTGTTGTCACAGAATTTGGCTATTGTCAAAACATACTCATTCTGCATTTTAACCTTTGCATATTTCCTGGATTAAGACTTATCAGCCCTAGTATAATGGTTATAAATAGCTTTCCTTATCCAATATGATATAAAATTCCTTGATTTAGTGAACTCTAAGGGCTGCTCTGAACTAGTAGAAATAATTATTAATTAGAAATGTGGAGAATAATTGAATCAATATTAGTTTCATAATCTTTCTTGTGTGCGTTCAGTTTTTAAAGGGAGAATATAAAAATATTATAATAGAATTATCCTTGACATTGATACAAGCAGACTCTTTTTCTTCAAATCCGGTGGTATGATTTACCAATGTGTCCCCCCAAACCTCATGTGTGAGACAATAGAAGAAGGTTTAAATGTGAGACAATTGGGTTATAAAAGTCTTAAGCCACGTAGTAAATTAATCTCTGAGTGGTAACTGAAAGCAGTTAGGGTGTGGCTGGAGAAAGAGTGTTCCCAGGAGACATGAATTTGAGGCACATATTTTGTCTTTATTGTGTTAAGTGTGTGCTCGCTCTCTGGCATGCACACTCTCCCTCCCCTCTCCCCTCCCCTCTCCTCTCCTCCCCTCCACATCATAGATTCCTAGTGTTGTGTCTTGAGCCACTTGGCTCCACCTCAGTCTCCTGGTGTGATGTTTTTCCTCCCCTCAAGCCCTGAGGATTGGAGCCAGTTGTCTATGGACTGAGATCTCTGTGAGGCCCAAATACAATTTTCCTCTTCTAGAACTGTTTTTGTCAGGTCTCTTAGTCACACCAGAGAAAAAGCTGACTAAAACATCTAGAAATCAATACTGGGAAAGGACCATAGAGAAATAAAAGTGTTCCTTTGGGTAGATAAACACATGCTCCGTACACTAAGGGTATTATACAGAAATAGCATTCTTCTAAACGCACACATAATACTTCCTTAAAAAATGTATTTGTTTTTCTTCTCCCTACTTGGTGTTCCATCTATATCTAAGCACAAACTTGAAAGTTATAACCATTACCTAGAAAAAAAAATATTTATTTATTTATGGTACCAGGGACTGAACTCAGGAACACTTAAACACTGAGTGGCTCAGTGTTAAGTATACATATTTATTTATTAGAGACAGGATCTTTCTAAGTTATTTAGGGCCTCACTAAATTGATGAGGCTGGGTTTGAACTTGCAATACTCCTATGAGGCTTCAAATTTTAGATCCTTTTCCTGACTTCAAGGAACATAAAGCAGATTTTTTTTTTAACATTTTTTTTATGAAAGACTTTTATGTAAATTTTTGTAGTATTGTTTTAGTAGAATTTTACTTCTTTGCTATTCAGAATTGACCTCTGTATTCATCTTTATTCATGGTACACAGTATTACATATAGTTCTGGAAGTAACAGTGATGTGGATCGCTTAATCCAACACTACAAAAAAATCAAATATCAAGAGCTGACACAACTTTGCCTTAGAGAGCACCAGATTGGAGTTTGTCCTGTTGTGTTCAAGAATAGTAGAATGCTCATAAATGTTTATGGTTTTGATACTACTTAAGGCTATCACAATGGCTGGATATGTGCTTAAAGCTAAAGTTTCAATTTGTTGGTTTTTTTAAACAAAGAAATATTTTAAATAAAGCCTAATTCAAATTGTCTCATAGCAAAAGAATAAAATCTTATTAAGTATTAGTGTCATTATAGTGAAATGAAAATGTTGTTACACTTAATACTGTTTTGATAAATATTAGGGGTTAACCCTAATGTAACAAAAATTAAAATAAAACTTCCATCTAAAGTGTGATATTCAGAGTGCAGTGTATCAGTCCTGACCTAGCAGTGGCTATGTCTCAGCCACAGAAAATCTCTGGTCCTCTCTGAATGTAAATGTGTGGTGCGAGGCTGTGCAGTCAGGAACTGAGTGACTCAACATGAGAAGTAGATGCAAAGGGAATCTTGCCCACCCACAAGCCTATACCCATGTTCAGTCTCGGATTGGATGAGCAGACCTTGACTAGCAGAGTTACTGCTAATGAGTCTTTCTCCAAATGTAACCAGTCAGTAAGCACCCAAAGCATCTTTCACTTCACTAGAATACTTCATAATCAGTTGAAGATACAGCATCCTGGCCTGCGGGAGCCATCCTGTCCTGCTACCCAGAACCAGATGGGTTTGCATGGTGCTGTGTTCTTCAGAACCTGCCTTCATAGCCTGCCATGTGTTGAAGGGGACAGAGGAATGTACAATCCCAGGTAGAACAGTGTTGGGATGGACTTATGTTAAATAAGTGTATCTTTCTGATTTTTTAAGCAAAATACTCAATTTTCAGCTTATTTTCTAACTTTCATTCCATGGTAATATCAAAAATTGGAAAGTGTTTAACATTAAAACTTCTAATTGCTAATGAGCACTGAGGAAATGGGAGCTATCAGTTAAAATAAAAATAAAGACAAAAGATTTTTCTTGAACATACATATGTGACAGGGTATTAAAAAGCCAGCACCGTCTGCTAACTCTAAGGGAGTTAGCTTGTTCACACCACTGCGGCCTTTCTTCATTCAGGGCAGTGTGTTTGCAGCCAACCTCCAGGGTGTTGTCTGATGCTAGTCTCCTATCCTGGTAACTGCTGGCCTTTCCTAAAGGTTGTGAGGGAAATGATCTCCCTGTTCAGCCTCCTCTCTAATGATGGTCCTGTGGATCCTGAGCAGGGCTGGCCATCCTTTCCACACTTGATCTTAGCCAAAAGGCCGAGAAGCGATGGCCATCCTTTCCAAAGCACAGATGATTTGCAAGTAACAAGTCAGGTGAAACTGAAAGCAATGGAGTCTAATGAGGCTATTGCTGAACAGTCCCAGGGCTGAATTTATATGAGGCATGTGGTCCACTCTTGCAGTACTCTATAAAACCATTTACTGTGCTGTTGGAGGCCAAAGGGTCGGGACAAATCCCTTCTCACATAGAGGAAGGAATGGTGGCCACGTGTATCACTTCTCCCATGTGCAGAGATAAGGCATTGGTGCTAAGAATGAAACCTTTGCAGCTTCTATTGGACATGCTTTCTTTTTAGGAATGAAGGAATATTCTTCCATTTTTTAGCCATTCTTTTGTCATTTCTACAAAATTGCATGTAACTGTATAAGTATTTTTAAAAGAGAGTTTTGTAAATATTTAATATACTGTTAATTTGATTTTCAATTATAAAGGTAAAGTATTCTGTCTTTGGGGTCTTTATGTTTTATAATACTTTGCTAAAAATGAAAAAAAAATTGTACCTTTTCAGAATGTTTTAATGTGGATTTAATTTAGTGAAAATAAAAGTTTTTTAAGTGTCAAAAAATTGCAATTTAAAAAATTCAAAAAGAATATTTTCCATGGCAACTGCCGTATATGATTTGGTTACTGACTGTTGGAATTCTTGTCTTACTATTCTCTTCCTCAAACTTGACCTTATCCTTCTGGCCACATTGCACTCCATTTTGCTCCTTAAACATTGCATGTGTTTTTTTTTTTTTTTTTTTTTTTTTTTTTTTTTTTTTTTTTTCCTCTCGGGAAGCTGCAAACACAGTGCAGTTTCTAGATATCTCAGTTGCAGAGCCCACCGAGGAAGTGAACCCAGACTGCACTTGCCAGAGCCCCTGAGGAGGAGACCCTAGCCTGCACCCACCAGATTCCATGGCGGAGGCACCCCAGGCCTGCCTCCACCTGATTACGTGCCCCAGCCCTGTACCCTCCTGAAACCACCAAGGAGGCGCCCCAGGCCTGTGCCCAGCTGAGCCCACTGAGGAGGCTTCCCCAGGCCTGCCTCCAACCAAGCCCACCAAGGAGGCACCCCAGGCCTGCACCCTCCTAAAGCCACCAAGGAGGCGCCCCAGGTCTGTGACATCCTGAAGCCACCAAGGAGGTTCCCCAGTCCTGCCTCTGCCCAAGCCCACCAAGGAGGCGCCCAAAGCCTGCTTCTGCCTGAGCCCACTGTGGAGGTGCCCCAGGCCTGTGCCCCCCTGAAGACACCAAGGAGACACTCCAGGACTGCACCCTCCTGAAGTCATCAAGGAGTTGCCCCAGGCCTGAACCCTCCTGAAGCCACCAAGGAGGTGCTCCAGGCCTGCTTCCTCCCAAGCCCACCAAGGAGGCACCCCAGGTCTGTGCCCTTGTGAAGCCACCTAGGAGGCGCCCCAGGTCTGCGCTCTGCTGAAGCCACTGAGGAGGCGGCTCACGCCTGTGTCCTGCTGAAGCCACCAAGGAGGTGCCCCAGGCCTGTGTCCTGCTGAAGCTGCCAAGGAGGTGCCCCAGGCCTAAGCCCACTGAGGAAGTGCCCCAGGACTGTGCCCTCCTGAAGCCACCGATAAGGTGCCCCAGGTCTGTGCCCTGCTAAAGCCGCCAAGGAGATGCCCCAGGCCTGAGCCCACTGAGGAAGCGCCCCAGGCCTGTGTCCTCCTGAAGCCACCAAGGAGGCACCCCAGGCCTGTGCCCTCCTGAAGCCATGGAGGAAGTGCCCCAGACCTGCACCCACCTAAAAGATAACCCCAGCCTGTGCCCACCAAAGCCCACCGAGGAGGTGCAAAAGGCTTGCCCCCACCCTAGCCCACTGAGAAGCCACTCTAGGCCTGTGCCCACCCGAGCCCACCAAGGAGACACCTCAGGCCTGCTCCCACCCCAGCCTGCCTGGCCTGGGCCCATGGAAAGGCTCAGGAGCCTGTGGCAGTGCGCTTCTCCAGACCCACCTACCTTGTTCTGGTGCTGGGAACAGGTGCAGCTGGAGCGCCCAGCATCCCTGGCAACTGGGACTGAACTTTGCAGCCCACTGCCTCTTGCTATGTTTTTGACTGATGTCTCAGGTGCCACAGGGTTTCAGGTGCCACACGGGGACCATGGAGATGGGGTCTGGACAGTTTTCCCCACTGCCTCTCCAGACTGCCAGTTCAGGGGGCTGAAAAATTGATAAGGACAAACGCTCAGCTGCTGCCCTAACCACTCACAGCCACCCATACCCTATGCTGAAAAGAATGAGCATCAAACCACTTGCCAGCTTAGGCATGGGCCTCTGCAGCTCACCACTCACTGCCAAATGGCTGAGAGAGGGGGAATCTGCGCTCAGACTGTCCCCTCTGCTAATCAATTTTCAAACTCACCATGCTGCCCTCCTGCAATTTTGAGCCAGTTCCTGCGGCTTCCACACCATTATGCCCTCTGTGGAGGACACTGCCTTGGATGCTATTTTGACATGCCCTCCATTGGTGGGCTGCTGGGCCCAATATTTTCGATCTCTGGTACCAAAATTCTACTATAGAAATGAGATAATATGCACACCACTCGGTTTGAAGGGGAGAGGAAGAGGCAGCCTATCAATCAGCTGATCTCAAACACTAGAGCATCTGCAAAGTCCAATTTCAAATCTCCAAGAAATAAAATGTGTGTGTTTTAAAACATAGTCTTCATTATTATTTAGGTATGGCAGGGCCAACAGCTCAGTGGAAGCTGCCATTGAAGAGGTAGCTTCTTATGTTCTGTTTCCAGTTCTGTTTCCACACCATGACATGAGTGCCACATAGGGGCTAGGAGCACTGGCATCAGTCAAAAGCACAGAAGAAAAAAAACACAGAAGGGAGAGGAAATGTGGGCAAGAGCTCTTGGTGTGGTTTCTATGATTAGGAAGAAGTGGGGTGGGGTAGTGAGGTTTAGGATTGTCTGGCTTAATTAATTCAGTGGGACTTGAGGCAAAGGGCTGTTCCTTATTATCTGATATCTGCTCCTGAGGGCATTAGCACAGGTGGATGATGACACAGGGAGTGAGATCTCTGTAAAGCAGGCTGTTGGGGCATGAGCTGGCTCATGTTTCAAAAGTCTACTCAGGCCCACATTGCCATCTCTAGTGATTAGCAAAGTTTGGAAGTGGAAGAAAGTCCCTAGGGTTTCAGGAAGACCCCAAATGTCAAAGCATCAACTGCAGGTGCTTCCAATTTAGCCCTTTCAATCCGTGTTTGTTATGTAATAAAAAGTCATAGTTTTATGGAGGTAGGAATGTTTATGTGAAATTGTTTTTAAACTATACCTCTTCCCTATTCATTTAAAAAAACATAAACAAAGATCGATGTTTGTCCTTTTCATCCCTGCTCTTTAATTGGAGGGTTCTTCTCTGTCAGATATATTCTGAGAGCTTATCTGATGCAGATTCAGAAGGCAAGCTGGGCATATAGAAAGACCAGTGGTTCTTAAGTCTGCAGGGCACTTGAAAGAACTTCTGAATGAATCTGGGAAAATTATAAAGAAAAAGGGGTATATTTTAGTAAAAATTACGTTTTTGAATATGTTCTATTGATGATGTTCAAGATATAATTATGAAAATCTCTGATTGTTGTGAAATTATGGGGGGAGGACCTGGAATATTTTCTTTCAAATATGATATTACTCTGAAACTCAGTCATGCCTACCATAGATTCAATTTGTTACATGATTACTAAATGCCTTTGGATAAATATTTTATTTCCTATAGATTTTTTTTTTTAGAACATAGAGCCTTTAATTTTATATGCATGTAAGTGAACTTTAAAATTTAAAAGAAAAGTAATTCACATATAAAACTACACTTCTAACAAAATTATAATTCTGCAGAATTTTTTTTTGTAATAGCACATTTTTTAAAAAATTCCATTAACAAGAGTGTATTCTCCACTTACATGTTAACTTTACATTCATTTAAAAAATACATAGTATTTCATTAAATAGATTTATTATCACTAAACAATAATAATTTAATTATTATATACTTAAAGCTTGCTTTCAATATTTAGACAATAAAATGCTGGGTATCTGTGGTATATATAGTCCCTTAATTTTCAGTCTTTAAGGTTGTTTTACTTGCAGAGCTCAGATAGAATGGAGAATAAGTATGGGTAGCAGGGTCTGGGGGTGATATGTCTCTCACTGCAAGCTAATCATGTGTGAAAATGAATTTAGAGAATTGCATGTCTCCATGAACTACATCATGTACTGATTAGAGAAAAAAAGTGACCTTGACATTGATGAGATTGACTTATCTCTAAATTTTGATGAGCACTCAAGATGGTTGAATGAAGTGATACTTCCTGTGTGGTGGCTGCTCTCATAACTGCATTAATCAAGGTTTAAACTGTAACTTCTATAGTTCATTTGAATGATTAGGTATGTGTGATGTGAAGATGAAAATATCACAGCAGATATGGAATTAAGTAGTCAGCTGTTCAGGAATCAAGTCACAAGTAACAACAAAATATGTAGAGGGGGGTCTTTTATAATGTAAAGGACTTTTAAAAACTGTTTAATTGTACTTGCTAGTAAATCTCTTCATTACTAGTGCCACCCCATGTTAAAAAATAACAATAAATTCTTGGGAGAGCTTTAAGAATGACAAACTTATGGTCATCTTTATTTACTCTCTTCTTCCCACCCTTTATCTCTCTTAGCCCATTTATCAATTACTTAAAAAATCACATGTCTAAATTATATATATACACATATATATATGTGATTTATATATAATTATATAATTTTCATGTAATTATATATATATATATATGTGTGTGTGTGTATATATATATATATATATATATATATATATATATATATATATATAACAAATTACACACACATGTTCATCTTCATCATTATCACCATCTCAATTCTATCATCTGTTGTATTTGTATGAATATTATGTTCCCGTAAAGATTAATGGGCTAAAATTTTGGCTCCTGGTATGGCAATATTAAGAATCTTTGAGAAGTGGGACCATGGAAGGTAACTAAATCATAGGGACTGAGTCCTCATGAATGGAATAATGCTATCTCTGGAAGTGGGACAAATCTCATAGAAGTGAATTAGTTCCCATAAGAGCTGATAGTTATATAGAAAGAAAGCCTAGGTCCTACCATCTTCCACTGGCTATCTTGCCATGTGATTTCTCTGTTCCACACCATTGTGATGACATCCACAATGAGCCCATTACCAGAAGAGAATAGATGCTGACAATATGATCCTCCACCTCCAGAGCTGAGATATATAATCCTCTTTTTCTATGAAGTATCTACTATCGGGTATGTTGTTATAGCAACACAAAAATAGACTAAGTCAGTTACTCATCTTCATTGTACTATTCACAAGTTTCTTGAAAGAAGTTTGCATTCTGATAATTGTGTAGCTGGGAATTTACTACTTCACTTTACAGTTAATTTGTTAGCTCTCTCTAATTGAGATTTTGACCCCCACATACCATCTGAGACTGTTTTGTTATAATCCACAAAGACTTACTTTTTTTGGTAAATCCAATGAAAAATATTATTTTTATTTTACTTCTATTACATCTAAAATCATTTAAGTTACTTCCTCTCTAAGCCATTGTGACAGTGTCTTTTCCTTATTCTTCGTCTGTTCATTTTATTTTACTTCATAGTTACTTCATTTTTACTTTTTACTATACCCATATGCTCAGGGTTCTTAAATCTTTTTGGTTTTCTACTATATCAACATGCTGGTAATTCTCAAATATCCATTTGATGACCAAACCTCCTTTTCTTCCAATGTTATACCCATGTAGTCAATGCCTATTAAATTTCTTTAGCTGGATTTTTTTCTCATTTAAAAATAATTAACTGATACATAGCTCAGCTGAATTCCATAAATGTCATTAAAATGTAATGCATAGATTTCTCATCCTAAAGTTCTACCTGAAATTTGTAACTCTGAACAGCAGTGAGGAGTACTTCCAGTTCCTTAGTAAACCCGCCAGAATTGGAATAATCCTTCACTCTTTCCTCCCTAGTTTTCCTCTCCATACTCTATTTATCTTCTGGGTAGCTTTCAAATTCAAATTCATTAGTTGAAATTCTAATTCTTTCTTATGTGGATTGTTAAAATAGCCTTTGATCTGTCTCTACTCTCTATTCCATTGGGCTGTTCTTAGTACTATATCAGGACTAAGGTGCATGTATTTAAATCCCAGCATACTTTCTAATGGATTAGAGTTCACAATTAATGTACCATAGCTTTCTGAATAACAATGAATTTATTACTACAGAATAACTGACTTTTGTGACTCCGTTATTTTTTTTTCTCTTTGCACGCATCTCTACACCCCTGTATCAAAATACTACTTAAACCCCAAACTCATGCCTCTGGGAATCTTCATTCTGCCCTTCTCACTTCCCTTTCTTTTACCATGTATACATTTCTTCTGAACTTTGGGATTATGGTTAGTTATTTCTTTCTCAAGAAGTCTTTCTCTGACTCTGCTGCCTTTGTGTATGTATTTGTTCTCTATCCCTGTGACCCAAATCACTATGAACTTGATGACTTAATAAAGAAAAAAATCTTTTAAAACAATCATTCTCACAAGTCTGAAGTTAACACCCAAGAACCCCTTGTAACTTTTCTCACTACTGTAAAATTCACTTCTTTGGGGTTGCATATTTGTGGTTCCAATGCTCTTGATGGTTGTCAACTGGAGACCTGTTTCATGGATTGAAGTCCTCCTCCTTTCCTTCTTGTTTGGCTTCTTCAGTTCTCAGAGTGCCCTCGGTGATCAGTTCCTATGCTTCAAGTATCTCTTATTTATGTCCCAGCCAGAGAAGGGACTCTGCTTTGAAGGGCTTATGTGACTGGTTAGGTCTTCTAGATCACTTTCCTACTTAAGGGTGATCTGTACCATAAAACATAAGATAAGCTTCAGAGTGATATCTTGATATATTGACAGACTCTGGAGATGGGCAGGACAATGCTGAGGGCCTCTTTAGACAGTCTGTGTACAATCTAGTAGGATTTTTCTCCTTACATGTACTTGAAAGCTTCTTATTGGGGAAATAATATGCCACAAACCCAATTTTATGAGGAAAACTGAACCTTAGAAAAGTAATGTAAATCAATGTTGAGGTGTACTAGCTAGGGTAATGTTGACAGAGATTATAAGAAAGTTGTTAAAACACTGAAAAAATGTGGTTATTTATATCTTCTTGGTATACATATATCATCATCATAAATAAGGCACTTAAATTAACATAATTGCTTTATATAATAAATTAATAATAATATCCTGATGGATATCTGGGGGAAACCCTTACCATGTACAAACCATTTTACCACATCATATAATCTATTTTGAAATTGAAACAGAAAAAGAAAAAAAGGGGGAGGATATAAATATGCTAAAGTGAGGAAATATGCTAAGTTGAGGAAACTTAAAAATATATTTAAAAATATAGATGTAACATACTCAGATTAAAGTTTATTTTTAGATAAAGGATATTTGTAAATGATTAATCAAACAGTTAATTACAGTATCAAGTCTTCTAAAAAATAATTCTATTTTATGTTGTTGATACTGCTGGTTCTGCTCCCTCATATGTTGAAGTAGAACATTAGAAAATGCACACTAAGGCAAGCATATAAAGCAGGTTTTACTTAACAAGGGATAGCATAGACTTCTCTGAGGAGGGAGAAGGGGGGCATAGATGGTGTTTCTAGAAGTGGGGCCATTCTGCCTTTTTTTAATTGGACTTAGGCTTCCTTTGTTCTCCTGCTCTCTTCCCCTTATCTCTCTCCTTCCTGCTTATGTGACTAGGCCCAGGAGCTGCTCAGTGTGATGGCCAAAATGTGAGCAGTAGATGGGATGGATTGGCCAAGTTGGAGCCATCAGGGCCGGAAGGCAATTAACAACTCCCTATAGGAAGGGACAATCTCTGGGACAGGTTATCTTAGCAACAGGTTGGAACAGGTGCAGGGTTATTCTTGATATGGGTGGAGAAAGGGCTCTGAAGGCATTAACATTTCAATCCCACCATTCTCTTGATCTAACCCTTGCCTATCTTCCTCTCTGATTCTTGCTTCATTGTTTATTTAAAATTTTATTTTCAGAACAAAATACTACCATTATATAATTCTGGTGTTATGTATTATACACATATATAATCTTTGAAGGTTTTTTACAAAGTTTTAAAATATTAGTGAATAGAAATACATTCTTAAAAAAAAGTCACTTTGATAAAGACAGGTCATGGATTTAAACACATCAGCTGCATGCTACAAATTCCCCCTAACACTAAAATATTTCTCAGGGAAAGGACCTCCTTAATGCATGCTAGTATATTCAAAATACTGTTTTTACTCTCAAGTGGCATGATTAATCAGAAGAAAAAATAAGCACAATGGCTAAACATGACATTTATTTTCATCAGTGATTTCTTTTGAATTCATGCTAAGAGGAAGTATTTCATTTCTCTGTAGTTAAAAAAACAAGTATAAAGATTAACCATATGTCCACTCTCATTTTTCAAGGCATTTTTCTTTTACTGATCAACAATTTTGATTTTTGTTCTAAAATCTCCCTTTTCAACTTATATCATTATGATAAATCATTGAACAGTATAATTCCTGCCTGGAAAGGTAATATCAACAGGATCTGTAAGGAGAGTAGTCCACAATGTCACATCAACTTCTTTCTTCCCCAATGGCACTCTCTCTATCCGATCTCTTTCATTACATTCCATATAACATGTTTTATTAATGAACATCACTTAGCAAGCTGAAAGGAAAAACTCCCCTTTCTATTTTCTCTTAAATACACTGGATAGATTTAAATACAATTATTTAAAACATATTTCATTATTGACATCATAAAATCTGAAGATGAGAGATCCACAAGGCAGATGGTTCTTTATAATTAGAATTACTCTTAGAAAGCAGGATTGGCCTACTATTACATCTGTACTGATGGCAGAATGTTGATTATAAATTCTTTATTTCACATGTTGTTTTTTCCTCTTTTATTTTTTCCTCTCCCCACCCCCACTAGCCACCCTCTTCTTGGATTATTGCTTTTTCACTTAGATTGGATCAGGACCATTTATACAAATCACCTGTAAACTCACATAAAGCTCTGAAACATCCAAAGCAAGATTCTTTTGCTTGCTTGTGAGAACATAAGACTTTTGTTCAAGCTTTACCTTGATTTATATCTTTCAGGCATATGTTTTTAGTCCTTTTCAGCATTTCCAAGTCTTCGATTTCTTGCAGAAAACACATTGTTGGATTTTATTTTCCTTTGTGGAATTTATGGATCCTTGTATTTTATTTGGTTACTTTAATCCATCTTCAAAAAAAAATTTGTTTTAATTTCTAACTAGATTTTTATTCTGCCATATTATTTAATGTTCTTTCTATGTCTTGTACTTGCTGTGCTCTTTTAATTAACTTCTATAATATTTTCTTCTGGTGTTTAAAGTTTTATACAATAATTTTATTTGTGTTTCTCTTTAGAGACAGAAACAATACTTCTGTTTCCCTAATATATCAGTGGCTGTATCTTCCCTCTTAGAAAAGAAGAGCATTAGTAAACCTCATGTCTTTACCATCTCTATGATGCCCAGAATATTACTTACTTCTGGTGACATGAGTAATCTTTCTCTTTTCTTACAGTTATATATTCGTGAATCATAGTTTATTATATTTATTTAAAATTATTCCACTACCTTTATTGGTTCTTTGGTTTTGGAGAAGAACCAAAGGCCAGAACATAGTGTTTATCTCTGTAAGAAAGCTGAAGAATCTTGTGTGTGGGACAGGGCATGGGACATGGACATTTTGACAGAAAGACCCATGCAGTGCATCATAAGACAGCTATCACTTGATTTTGAAATAGCCCAGCAGAAAATAACTGTGGTCAAGATGGCACCCCAAGTTCTTTTTTTATGTTGGAATGTAGATAGAAGACAGTTTTGCCAGGTTGCAATCTACAAACACTGGGAGTTAGATTAGAGAAGTAAACGACTGAATGCACAAAGCATGTCAGCCTCCACCTACTTTAACTTTACACAGAAGAACTCTTGCCCAAGAAGATCCCCACAGCAATGGTGTGAGGGAAAAAGGATAGGCAATAACAGTCCAAAGGCAAAGAGGTGGGAAATGGGTTGGGGAGAGCTAAAGAAGAATTGGAACTGATCTTCCTGTGTTGCCTCTAGCTCTTCTCTGCCCTAAGCTGGCCACTCACTCCCTCAACAGAGCAGTTTAAAATATACTTGTTAGTGTTGTTGTTGTTTTAGATCCTGTAGTCCATTTTTCTAATCCTGTGGATTCTTGGCATCATTTTTTGAGGCAGTAACCTATACAAGTTGGACATCTTGTTGAACACCTGCTATCTTGGGGGAATATATACAGATGTGTGTGCATGTTGAACTTGTATCTATATTCAGAATGTATTAATTATATAAGGGATTTCTATATGTATATATATATATATATATATATATATATATATATATATATATATATATATATATATATAAAGTTTGATACCTTTACTATACTTCACGTTCTTCATTTAAGTCATTTTTTTTTTCATTTTCTGTATTCTGTGATGGTATATATAGTTTTTTTATACCTAGATAATATTGTACAGTTTAAAATCTGCTTATTTTACAATGAAAAAATTTCCATGTACAATGAAAATATACGTTCTGAAAGATGACCTTATAAAATTCCTTTGAAAGGACACTTCATATAGTGTGAAAAAGCCAAGCAAAATTTTTTAAATGCAATTTTTAAATAAGTCACAAATTTCAAACATGCAGTTAATAGGCAGTATTTGGAAAGAGCTTTGAAGTCTCATCAAAATTTTTGTTCTTTCATGTACAATATTGAATACTGGTAATTGTTACTTAGTTTATAGCCTAAGTAACCTCCAAACATCATTTTAGTTTACCAAAGCATCTTTTATTTTTATGGTGCTTGAGCTTGAACCCAGAGCCTGTGCATGCTTAGGCACATGCTCTACCACTGAGTCACCCAAAACCCCATATTGATTTGGCTAAAACAAATACAGCAATTAATGGAAAATATATGTTTGATGAAGTACATTAACGTGAGCACATTATCTTGTGTTGGTACTGCCAAAAAAGCAAATACTGGAGAAAAATTAATACTTACTCAAATTCCACTTTAAATTTTGTAAATTCTCCTCATCCCCAAAACAACTTGTCTCAAGAAACACTGACTGTACTACTTATTGTCTCCTCTCTTCTTGTCCCCTTTTACTATCCCTGATTCCCTTTTCCTTCTTGTTCCTCACCCTGCTTCTTACATTTTTTTTCTTTCTTTTATTTTCTGCCATCACTGTTTCCTCCCTTTTCTTCATATTTTCTCTCCTTTTTCTTATCTTCTTCCTTGGTCATCAAGTAGCAGTGGTAGTGGTTGCCAAGTTGCATGTACTAATAATGGTTGTATTCATCATTCAGTAAATGCTTTCCACATGCTGGACATTGAGCTCAGCTTTTAACCAGATGAGTAATTTTAGTTGGTAGTTCTTGGGATTCAATCGGAAGTTCAGTTCAATTTGCATGCAGTTTGATTAAAATTATGCTCTGACATCTTTGAAATTTGATTGAATTAAAAGACTAATGAATTTATATTAAAGAAGATAGACTTTAAAAGAACTGTAGAGAGACAGACCTGCACCACCGACAAAACAGGCCCAGCGGCCCACAGGGGGAAGAGCCGCCGCCCGCACCTGCAAAGTAGGCAGACCTGCGACCCACCTGCAGAACAGGCCCAGCAACCCAAGGAGGGGCAGAGCCTCTGCCCGCACGTGCAAGATAGGCGTACCTGTGACTCACCTGCAGAGCAGGCCCAGCAATCCGCAGAGGGGCAGAGCCGCTGCCCGTGCCTGCAAGATAGGCAGACCTGCGACCCACAAGAAGGACAGGCCCAGTGGCCCGCCAGCGTGGTAGACACATTGCCCTGGTTGGGGGAGGGACAGAGCTGCTGCCCGTGCCTATAAGGTAGGCGGAACTGCGATGGACAGGCAGAACAGGCCCAGTGGCCCGTGGAAGGGCAGAGCCACAGCCCGTGCCTGCAAGGAAGGCGGACCTGCGACCACCAACAAAACAGGCACAGTGGACCGCGGAGGGGCAGAACCGCTGAACCGCTGCCCATGCCTGCAAGTTAGGCGGACATGTGACCCACCAGCAGCACAGGCCCAGCAGCCCACCAGCGTGGTAGACACATCTCCCTGGTTGGGGGAGGGGCAGAGCCGCCAACCATGCCTGCAAGGTAGGCAGACCTACGACCGACCAGCAGAACAGGCCCAGTGGCCTGCGGAGGGGCAGAGCCACCGCCTGCGCCTGCAAGGTAGGTGGACCTGCTACCGACTGGCAGAACAGGCCCAGTGGCCTGCCGGCGTGGTAGGCACATTGCCCCAATTGGAGGAGGGGCAGAGCAGCCGCCCAAACCTGCGAGGGAGACTTTGCAACTATACAAGAGCAATATAAATATATAGGGGGAAAATTCAATAACACAACAGTTTCACCAAGCAGAAAAAAATGCAAGCAGTGTGAAAAGACAAGGAAAGAAAGGACCACAAGGAATGCAGGTCAACTCAACGTTAGAAGAGGTAATATTTGCAGCAGATGGAATGTCAGTAAAGAATTCAGGATATACATGCTTCAGATGATCTGGAGTATCAAGGAAGACATTAGACAGCAAAATCAGACAATGAAAGATCACTTAAACAATGAATTAAATAAACAAATCCAAGAAGCAAAAGATCAACTATACAGGGAGATAGAGGTTATAAAAAACAAACAAACAGAAATCCTAGAAATGCAGGAAGCAATAAACCAACTTAAAAACTCAATTGAGAATATTACCAGCAGAGTAGAACACTGAGAAGATAGAACATCAGACAATGAAGACAAAGTATTTCAACTTGAAAAGAACATAGACAGCTCAGCAAGACTGTTAAGAAACCATGAGAAGAACATCCAAGAAATATGGGATAACATAAAGAGACCAAACTTAAGAGTCATTGGGATACAGGAAGGTATAGAGGTCCAAACCAAAGGAATGAGCAATCTGTTCAATGAAATAATACGAGAAAACTTCCCAGACTTGAAGAATGAGACAGAATCCCAAATCCTAGAAGCCTACAGGACGCCAAATGTGCAAAATCATAAGAGATCCACACCTAGACACATTATAATGAAGATGCCCAACATACAGAATAAGGAGAGAATTTTAAAAGCTACAAGAGAAAGGAAAAAGATTACATTTAGGGGTAAACAAATCAGGATAACAGCTGATCTCTCAGCACAGACTCTGAAAGCTAGAAGATCCTGGAATAACATATTTCAAACACTGAAAGAAAATGGGTTGCAACCAAGAATTGTGTATCCAGCAAAATTAAGCTTCAGGATGGAAGATGAAATTAAAACCTTCCACGATAAACAAAAGTTAAAAGAATTTGCAGCTAGAAAACCATCTCTTCAAAACATCCTCAGCAAAACACTACAAGAAGAGGAAATGGAAAATAACAATGAAAACCAACAGTGGGAGGTAGGACAGTAAAGGGGGAAAAATAATCAAAGAGGAAAAACAAACCATGTTAAGTAACATAAATAAACAAATATGACTGGAAGAACAATCCATATCTCAATGATAACCCTAAATGTTAAAGGCTTAAACTCACCAATTAAGAGACACAGGCTAGTAGAAGGGATCACAAAAAAAGACCCAACAATATGCTGCCTACAGGAGATGCACTTGATAGGAAAAGACATACATAGGCTGAAGGTGAAAGGTTGGGAAAAATCATATCACTCATATTAACTTCGGAAACAAGCAGGAGTGTCCATACTCATATCAAATAAAATAGATTTCAAGCCAAAGTTAATCAAAAGGGATAAAGAGGGAACGTACTGCTCAAGGGAACCATACACCAACAAGACATAACAATCATAAATATATATGCCCCAAACAATGGTGCAGCTATGTTCAGCAAACAAACCTTTCTCAAGTTAAAGAGTCTAATAGACCACCATACAATAATTATGGGAGACTTCAACACACCTCTCTCACCACTGGACAGATCTTCCAAACAAAAGTTGAATAAAGAAACTATAGAACTCAATAACACAATTAATAACCTAGACTTAATTGACATATATAGAATATGCCACCCAACATCAAGCAGTTACACATTTTTCTCAGCAGCACATGGATCCTTCTCAAAAAAAGATCATATATTATGTCACAGGGCAACTCTTAGACAGTATAAAGGAGTAGAGATAATACCATGCATCTTATCTGATCATAATGGAATGAAACTGAAAATCAACGATAAAAGAAGGAAGGAAAAATCATGCATCACTTGGAGAATGAACAATAGGTTACTGAATGATCAATGGGTTATAGAAGACATCAAGGAGGAAATTAAAAAATTCTTAGAGGTAAATGAAAACACAGACACAACATATCGGAATCTATGGGACACATTGAAAGCAGTTCTAAGAGTAAAATTCATTGCTTGTAGTTCATTCCTTAAAAAAAGAAAAAAAACAACAAATAAATGATCTCATACTTCATCTCAAAATCCTAGAAAAAGAAGTGCAAAACAACAGCAAAAGAAGTAGAATGCATGAAATAATTAAAATCAGAGCTGAAATTAATGAAATCGAAACAAAAGAAACAATTGAAAAAATTGACAAAACTAAAAGTTGGTTCTTTGAAAAAATAAATAAGATCGACAGACCCTTAGCCATACTAATGAAGAGAAGAAGAGAGAGAACTCAAATTACTAGCATACGTGATGAAAAAGGCAATATCACAACAGACACTTCAGAAATACAGAAGATAATCAGAAATTATTTTGAATCCTCATAATCCTATAAAATAGAAGACAGTGAAGACATCAATAAATTTCTTAAGTCATATGATCTGCCCATATTGAGTCAGGAGGATATAGACAACCTAAACAGACCAATATCAATTGAGGAAATAGAAGAAATCATCAAAAGACTACCAACTAAGAAAAGCCCAGGACCGGATGGGTATACAGCAGAGTTTTATAAAACCTTTAAAGAGGAACTAATACCAATACTTTTCAAGCCATTTCAGGAAATAGAAAAAGAGGGAGAACTTCCAAATTCATTCTACGAGGCCAACATCACCCTGATTCCTAAACCAGACAAAGACACTTCAAAGAAAGAAAACTACAGACCAATATTTCTAATGAACCTAGATGCAAAAATCTTCAATAAAATTCTGGTGAATCGGATACAAAAGCATATCAAAAAAAAAATTGTGCACCATGATCAAGTAGGATTCATCCCTGGATTGCAAGGCTGGTTCAATATACGGAAATCAATAAATGTTATTCACCACATCAATAGACTTAAAGATAAGAAGCATATGATCATCTCGATAGATGCAGAAAAAGCATTTGACAAAGTACAGCATCCCTTTATGTTCAAAACTCTAGAAAAACTAGGGATAACAGGAACATACCTCAATATTGTAAAAGCAATCTACGCTAAGCCTGAGGCTAGCATCATTCTGATGGTGAAAAATTGAAGGAATTCCCTCTAAAATCTGGAACAAGACAGGGATGCCCTCTCTCACCAATTCTGTTCAACATAGTTCTCGAAACACGGGCCAGAGCAATTAGACAGACGAAAGAAATTAAAGGCATAAAAATAGGAAAAGAAGAACTTAAATTATCACTATTTGCAGATAACATCATTATATACCTAGCAGACCCAAAAGGGTCTACAAAGAAACTATTAGAGCTACTAAATGAATTCAGCAAAGTAGCAGGATATAAAATCAACATGCATAAATCAAAGGCATTCCTGTATATCAGCGACAAATCCTCTGAAATGGAAATGAGGACAACCACTCCATTCACAATATCCCCCCAAAAAATAAAATACTTGGGAATCAACCTAACAAAAGAGGTGAAAGTCTTATACAATGAAAACTACAGAACCCTAAAGAGAGAAATAGAAGATCTTAGAAGATGGAAAAATATACCCTGTTCATGGATAGGCAGAACTAACATCATCAAAATGGCGATTTTACCAAAAGTTCTCTATAGGTTCAATGCAATGCCAATCAAAATCCCAACGGCATTTCTTGTAGAATTAGAGGAAGCAATCATGAAATTCATATGGAAAAATAAAAGACCAAGAATAGCAAAAACAACTCTAAGCAGGAAGTGTGAATCAGGCGGTATAGCGATACCAGACATCAAACTATACTACAGAGCAATAGTAACAAAAACAGCATAGTACTGGTACCAAAACAGGTGGGTGGACCAATGGTACAGAATAGAGGACACAGAAACCAATCCACAAAACTACAACTATCTTATATTTGATAAAGAGGCTAAAAGCATGAAATGGAGGAAGGATAGCATCTTCAACAAATGGGGCTAGGAAAACTGGAAATCCATATGCAAAAAATGAAACTGAATCCCTTTCCCTCGCCATGCACAAAAGTTAACTCAAAATGGATCAAGGAGCTTGATATCAAATCAGAGACATGGTGTCTGATACAAGAAAAAGTTGGCTACGATCTACATATTGTGGGGTCGGGCTCCAAATTCCTCTATAGGACACCCATAGCACAAGAGTTAATAAGTAGAATCAACAAATGGGACTTACTCAAACTAAAAAGTTTCTTCTCAGCAAAAGAAACAATAAGAGAGGTAAATAGGGAGCCCACATCCTGGGAACAAATCTTTACTCCTCACACTTCAGATAGAGCCCTAATATCCAGAGTATACAAAGAACTCAAAAAATTAAACAATAAGAAAACAAATAACCCAGTCAACAAATGGGCCAAGGACCTGAACAGACATTTCTCAGAGGAGGACATACAATCAATCAATAAGTACATGAAAAAATGCTCACCATCTCTAGCAGTCAGAGAAATGCAAATCAAAACCACCCTAAGATACCATCTCACTCCAGTAAGATTGGCAGCCATTATGAAGTCAAACAACAAGTGCTGGCGAGGATGTGGGGAAAAGTGTACACTTGTACATTGCTGGTGGGACTGCAAATTGGTGCAGCTAATTTGGAAAGCAGTATGGAGATTTCTTGGAAATCTGGGAGTGGAACCACCATTTTACCCAGCTATTCCCCTTCTCGGTCTATTCCCTAAAGACCTAAAAAGAACATGCTACAGGGACACTGCTACATCGATGTTCATAGCAGCACAATTCACAATAGCAAGACTGTGGAACCAACCTAGATGCCCTTCAATAGATGAATGGATAAAAAAAAATGTGGCATTTATACACAATGGAGTATTACTCTTCATTAAAAAATGACAAAATCATAGAATTTGCAGGGAAATGGATGGCATTAGAGCAGATTATGCTAAGTGAAGCTAGCCAATCCCTAAAAAAACAAATGACAAATGTTTTCTTTGGTATAAGTAGAGTAACTAAGAACAGAGTTGGGAGGAAGAGCATTAGAAGAAGATTAACATTAAACAGGGATGAGAGGTGGGAGGGAAAGGGAGAGAGAAGGGAAATTGCATGGAAATGGAAGGAGACCCTCATGGTTATACAAAATTACATACAAGAGGAAGTGAGGGGAAAGGGGGAAAAAAAAAAAACAAGGGGTAGAAATGAATTGTAGATTGTAGTAGATGGGGTAGAAAGAGAAGATGGGAGGGGAGAGGAGGGGATGGGGGATAGTAGAGGATAGGAAAGGCAGCAGAATACAACAGACACTAGTATAGCAATATGTAAAACAGTGGATGTGTAACCGATGTGATGCTGCAATCTGTATACGGGGTAAAAATGGGAGTTCATAACCCACTTGAATCAAAGTGTGAAATATGATATATCAAGAACTATGTAATGTTTTGAACAACCAACAATGAAAATTGAAGGAAAAAAAAAGAATGTTCCATTATATGGATAGACCGCATTTATGTATCCATTCATAGGTTGATGGACATTCAAGTTGTTGCCACATTTTTGCTACTATGGATAATGCTGCTGTGAACGTTGGTGCAACAGTTTTAATTTAGTGGGCTTTCATTTCTCTGGGGTAAATCCCTATGGTATCTATTTTAACTCTATTTTTAATCCTTTGAGGAATTGCCAAACTCTTTTCCAAAGAGGTTGCAACATTGTACAATCCCATCTGCAGTGCATGGGGTCAACTTTCTTTACATCCTCACTTGTACTTATTATCTGGTTTTGGTGACAGCCACCTTAATAGATGTGAAGTAGTATCTCATTGCAGCTTTGATTTGCAATTCCCAGATGACTCATGATGCTGATCTTCTCTTTATATTTAATAATCATTTGTATAAATTCTTTTGAGAATTATCTGTCAGATTTTTTGCCCAATATTTAATTGGGTTGCCTGTTTATTTTTGCATTGCAAGAATTCTTTATATATTAATACATTAATACATTAAAGATATAAATCCATCATATAAAATTTACAAATATCCCCCCATTCAATGGCTATCAGTTATTTTTCTCTTTCTTTCTTTCTCTTATTTTCAGTACTGGGTTTTGAACACAGAGCCTCACACTTTCTAGGTGAGCACTGTACCACTGAGCTACGTCCCAGCCCCGTACACTTTTGTGATGATGTCCTTCATAGTACACAAGTTTTCCATTTGGATAAAGTCCAATTTACTTTTTTGTTGTTGTCACTTGTGTTTTTGATGTCAGATCTAAGAAATCATTCTCTATTCCAAACACAGGAAAATTCATGCCTATGTTTTTCTAAGAGTTTTATGTGTTTAGCTCTTACATTTTAGGTGCAACCTATTTTGAGTTGTTTTATATATGGTGTGAGGTAGGGCTCCAACTTCATAAACTTATGAATTATTTCTCTCTGTGTTTATGTACTTATGTGTGTGTGTGTGTGTGTGTGTGTGTGTGTGTGTGTGTATATATATATATATATATATATATATATATATATATATATATATATATATATATACTTTGATCAATACTATAAAGACCTCTCTTAAAGCAAAACTTTGAAAATATTGCTTCCTCCCACACCCCACTGAGTTTTTGATTGTTAATGTTGCTCTCTTTCATGGATATTTTCCTCTAAATGTCATTCTTTCTGCCCCCACCACACATTTACTATCTTGCTCTATTTCTAGGTTTTTCTCTTGAAAAGTTAATCCTCTTTCTTTTGATTTTTCCTCCTTACCTGATGGCTGTCTTGGGGGTTCTAAGTATCCCATCCATACTGTCTGGGGCTGTGGCATGACTACTGCCCTGTGGTGCCTCCTCTGCTGTCCATCTCTAAATATCTCATAATCTTCCTCATGATTTCACCTTAACCTATGGGTTACTTGGAATGGTTTTTTTAGATAGACAAAATCATTTGACAATCTATATTTCTATTGATTTATGACATTATTACATTACACTAAGAGGATGCCATGTATGAAATGATTCTGAGTTGGCTTGGCATTTGTGTGCTTTAACACATGGTTGACATTTGAAAATGTCCCATGAGCCCCAGACAATAGCCACTGTCTCTTTATTGAGTTGTTCATATATTAGTTCAAGCTTACTTATGATGTTACTCAAGATTTCTTCTAAATATTATTTTCTGGGACCACGTATAATAATCTAAACATACAAATAAAAATGTTACTTCTAAAAAAAAAAAAAAAAAAAAAGAACTCTAGAGTTGTGTTTACATACTCCGAGTAAAGTATTTAGCCCCACTACATACACTTTTTCCCTGGGTTATTTTAAAAATGGAAAAAAAAAAATATAATTCTTGAGAAACAAGAATTGTCAATATTTGAAAATAAAATACAAAATTAAATTTAATTGCTCATAAGTTTACTTTATAAAAACATTACTTTTAAAAAAAAAGTACTCTTCTCTTTGCTTTAAAACACCAAACTAAAACATATGGTACTTCATAATAAACTTAATGGAGATGGTATTGTATGCAATAATAATATTTAGGGTTGCTAAAAAGTTTCTTTCAGAGAAATGTGTTATAATAGAAAGAAAATATAGAACAGCTTCTTGATAGGCAGGTGCTTCCTTCACTGATGTATTTTTGTGATTGACTTTCGAGGGTAAAATTCATTATCAAGAAATTCTGTCCTGAAATTATTTTACAATAAATTGGTTGCATTAGATAAATGAAAACTAGGTGTTTTTTTCCTCTAAGAAGTTCACCATGTTTGCTTTTCTCAGCTCATTTAGAAAGAATGAAAATATGGAAAGCCAATTTACATTGTAACTGCAGGCATCAAACCAATTTGACTTTGTAGATGCAAAAAGTGAAATGTATAAAATCATTTTCCTTTTAAATCACAAGAATAATGATCCTAAACAAGATGAAGAAGATTGTAGAGTAGATTTTTGTTTAAACTTGGTTGAAGTATAATAAAACACAAACTTACCTGTGAGAGTTTATCAGATTCATTAGGCAGAAAGTAATATTTTGGGGTGGGGTGGATTATAGTGTCCTGGAAATTGGTACACAGTAAACATAGCCAGTCTACAGATCATGAAGAACCAAATGAATGATGGTAATGCATTTTAAATTACCTTGAATTTGTAAAGAAGCAGTAAAGCACAATCTCATTCTAGTTTGGAAAGATTAGTTTTGCTGCAATATGGAGCATTTATTAAGTGAAACAAAATAAGAGGAGAGACTACTTTTAAAATGTTATTGCACTGATTCTGAAAAAAACATTTATTAGGTCCTGGAGTAAAACACTAGCAACTAAAATAGAAGAGATAGATTTGGAAATTATTTAGTAGTAGAATTTCTTGAACTTGAGATAGATGATTGTCCGAGGTTAAGTGTCAAGGACACATAGGGGCTTTATAGAAAATTATTTTGATAACTATGTCATTGGGACAGAGAATCTAAAAGAAGAAAAAACCTACTAGAAGATGACAAGTTTTGTAGAATACTGAGATTGTGATGCATGATGGATATCGAAGTAGGCATGGCTGCTCAGCAATTTGACGAATAATATAAACATTATTAAAAGAAGTGACATAGGTTTTAGTAATGAAATAAATGTAAAGAGTAGGCATAATATTATCACTCATGATTTTTCCTTGGTGAGTATTAGCTTTCTATTTTATTATAGTTGGAGCTCAAATGAAGTATGTTAATTGCAATGGCGAATGTTAAAATGGAGCTCAAATGAAGAATGTTAATTACAATTTTTAATGGGGCATCAATGGCGTCTAAAGGTAGTGAATCAAAAATAGATGAAATTATCTTTTAAATTATTACAATTTCAACAGAAGTTAGCTTCTGCTTTTAATCCTCTGACATCACTAGGATTTATATAATATTCTCAAAATGAATATTACAATTGTGAAGGGAAATACCAAAGGGAAAGTTACAGTAAATACATTTACCAAAAGTCACTCCCCTTGTCATCTCCAATAGTCACTCATACTTGGTATGTAAATACAATATAAACTTGAAATAACATATTCTCTAATATAGCCAATATTTTTCAACAGAAATCAAATGCTGGGAGCAAGGTGATAAACTGTTACATGTATTTATTTCTAGAAGCATCTTTGCTTAAACTGTTTTTAATATGATTCAGTAATATGTAGACTGAGTATGAAAGGTAATTGCAAACAGTATTTGATTCATTCTACTCCCTCAATTTGTCCTAAGGAGGATTTCAAAATAAGAAATGGAGATATGTATGAAAATGTTCAATGTGATTTAAAAGTTCACCTGATATCCTCAAGATTTAAATAACGTTATATCAGAAAACTGCATTGAAAATTCACATGCAAGGGAATGGAAAATGAGATTAAAAAGAATGTCTACTAAACCTCGAATATTAAGATTTTCTTTTTATTCAGAAATTATTTATTAATTGAATTGCATTTCCTTCTTGAGACCAATTGCACTACATGCTTTTTTTAAGAGAGAGAGAGAGAGAATTATTTTTAATATTTATTTTTTAGTTATTGGCGGACACAACATCTTTGTTTGCAATGTGGTGCTGAGGATCGAACCCAGGCCGCAGGCATGCAAGGCGAGCGCACTACCACTTGAGCCACATCCCCAGCCCTGCACTACATGCTTTATTACTTAAATAATACATACATACCGAAATTATCACATTTTATCCATTTTATAAGTAATCAATTTATAGAAAGAAAATACAAAACTTACTGTAATTGTATAGCAATGTAGCCCCATCATATAAAGTAAATGTTCATAAATAAAAATTGGCACTTGTATATAAAGCTTTCATGATCAAGGATCACTAGATACCACCTAAATAAGACATGTCAAGAACCAGATATTAATTAGATCACCTAAAAAATTGGTGTCTATTAAAAGATTTTAAAACAATATTATTAAAAATTGTGTAGCCAGGGAAAATTGAAGGAGCAGGAGAAAGAAAAATGGAGCTCAAATGAACTATGTAAATTATCATTTTTAATGGAGCATCAATGATTTCTAATGGTAATGAATCAAAAGACAGATGAAATTATCTCTTAAATTTTAGTATTCAAAACAAATAAAGTTAAGAATGTGTAAATCTGTGAGACTAGGGAACAAGAGAAAATAAATTTTCATTTTTAATTTATATAGTTTATATGCTTATATGGAATTATTTAAAAACATTGCATCTATAATAAACACATTTCTTCTATAACATATTGTTCAGTTTTAAAATAGTTGCTATAATTATTATTTGAAATTGAAATGTGTTTTAAAATAATAGGATAAAAACCTAGCACAAAATAATGTATGCCATGTATTGCACATGCAGCCGTGAACTCCCTGATCTTCAGACTGTCTCTCTGGAGGCTCAGCCGAGCTCTGATGCTTCCCTGCTGCTCTCTGTGTGGTTTCTGAGCCTCACAGCCATGTGAATTCACAAATGCCACCTGGGGATAGTGACCAGAATGGCAGCCCATCTTCAGGCTGTGACCTTATTCCTGGGGAGGGGGCTGTGAGACCTGGTTGTGTTGGAAATGTGATGCCTCTGAATGGATATTTAACAAGTGGAGTCAGTGCTGTTACTTGATCTCAGTGGCAGAGGGTCTGATTGAAGCTAGTGTCTTATGGCTGAAAGAGAAAGTCCCTGGTCTGTTTTCCAGTGTTTTGCTGAGAAGGTTTGAATTTTTGTAGAGTCAGATTTATCTGTCTTATTCTTTGTGGTCTCTGGCTGTGTTATCATGCTTCAGTTGCTTTTGCTAAGCCAAGTTTATACAAGTCATCATCTACATTTTCTTCCAGTGTTGTTGTGTATTCAATGATTCATTTTGGCATAAGAGATGAGGTGGAGATGCAACCTCACCCTTGCCCATATGGCCAGGTGTTAGTCCAGCACTGCTGATTGAGTGATCAGTTTTCTGTGAAGTTCTAAAGTATGATTCTTACTGTTTAGTATCTGGTTTCCTGTTAATAGTGTAATTTACATGACTTTGCTTATTAGTGAGGTTCTACATAGTTCACATATTTATTAGCTCTTAGTTAATTTTGGGGTTTTCTGTTCTTTACTCATTTGAAAAACTGTATTCTTGGTGTTTTCATGTTAATATTCAATATATTTTGTTGATATTTAAATAAACTTTATGTTATTAATTTTGATTGCTGATTTTTGATTGCCTTTTAGTTTGGCTTATGATTTTTTCACAGTATTAGGGATTGAACTAAGCACCTCATGTGTGCTAAGCAAGTGTCCAGCCTTTTTGACTTTTTATTTTGGGGCAGGGTCTAGCTAAGTTTTTCAGGGTGTCCTCAGTCTTGGAATCCTCCTGTCTTGGCTGCCCGAGTAGCTGGGATTACAGGTGTACCTACCATACCTGGTTTTGCTCATGATTTTTTTTTTCTACCAGGGATTGAACCCAGAGGTGCTTAACCACTGAGCCACATCCCCAGCCCTTTTTATTTTTTACTTTGAAACAGAGTCTCGCAAAGTTACTTAGGGCCTTGCTAAGTTGCTGAGACTGGCTTTGAACTTGGAATCTTCCTGCCTCAGCCTCCCAAATTGCTGGAATTACAGGCATGTGTCACTGCACCCAGCTGCTTATGATTTTTTTGATATAAGTGAATATTGTGCTTTATGCAGTTAAATACATTTGTGTATTTATTGGCATTTCATTCATTGTTTTTATGCTTTTGAGATCCTTCCTCATCTCATGATCAGCAGATGCCTTAGGATATTGATGTATGCTAACATTAATTTTTGCCTTTAATGTTTTAGTCCTTTTTTTATATTTTGATTCATGGTATGTGTCTTGCTCAATCATTCACTTTTCCAGCAATGTTGGTGAAATATTTCATCTGTTGTCCAGATTATTCCTAGAACACATATGTGCCTTTAAAGGAAGGGTCTTATTCTGGACCACCTGCTCTGTTTCCCCCCCCCCCCCATTTGTTTGTGTTTTTATTCTTTTTAGTATTCTACTTTTTCTCTTCCTCATTTTTGTTAAGATGGTATGTGCATGTGATAGAACAGAGAGTCCGTAGGGGCTGGGAGTGAAAGCGGCTGTTACTCTTTCTGACCCCAGCCCACCTGTCTGCTGTTTAGGGCCATCGCTTGTGACCACTTCTCCTTTCCCTGTCTGTGGTCCCTGGCTGCCGGTATGCAGCCTGCTCTAGTGACCTGTCTGGTTTATCCCTTCAGGACAATACTTAGGGTTCCTTGCTGTGACAGATGGAGTTTTTTGCTACTACCTTACTTTTCCCTGGCTCCAGTCAGACACATCCACCCATAATTCTGCCTGTGTATGTTTTAGTTCCTTGTATAATATATTTTATTTCAACATCAACTCCTTTCCATCAATCCATCAATTGTAGCCAGCATTTTTTGACTGGTAAGGACCTTCCTAACCTGTTCCCTTCTCCTCTCCACATCCACTGTCCTTGTCTTTACTCCTTTTCCAGTGATGAGCTTAACGACATTTCCTTAACTTTGTCATGGTGTTTATTATCTCAGTTTTAGAATTTGATCTTACAGGTTGAAAACAAATAACGTTTATATGGTTAGAGCTCTCTGTTGTTATTTTTATGTAAATGGAATTGTTTGGTAGGTTGTACATCAAGTCTGGTTCCTTCACTGAGCCTAATATTTGTGAAATCCCATCCATGTCATTTCAGCAAGTAGTTCATTGCTTTTTATCGTTTAACAAAATCCATTGTGTGGAGATATCTCACCTTGTTTATTTATTTATTTATTGGTTGGTTGGTTTGCTACTGGGGATCTGGGATTGAACCCAGGTTTTACCACTGAGCTGCATCCCCAGCCCTTTCTGTTTTTTATTTTGACCAAGTTGCTAAGGGCCTAGCTAAGTTGCAAAAGCTGACCTTGAACTTGCCATCCTCCTGCCTTAGTCTCCCCATTTGCTGGGATTACAGGCATTCACTAGTGCACCTTGCTCTATCAATCTTTTAATGGAAATTTTGTTGTGTCCAGCTTGAGGCCTTTATGAATAAAGCTGAAATTAACATTCAAGTTCAAAAAACAAACGACTCTATCCTTGGTTGAAGAGTCAGCTGGTGAGTCAGTCTAGGATTGCCTCTCCTTTTCTGACCAATAATGCATTTTAAATTGCTATAGCATACATTTTACTTGGTGTTTTATTTTTTCTTTTTTTTAATTTTCTTTTTTTTTTTTTCGTAAAGCTATAGCTGTTAATTCATTGTGCCTCTTTAAGGAAAAGAAAACAGAATTGGTTTGACTTTCATAGCCTCACTTTTGCAATTTGGATACAGCATAGGCTTTATTTCACTTAGGACATTGGTTCAGGTATTAGAAAATTTGCAGGTGGATATTGGGAGAATTTGATCAGCTGGCATGCTTCTGATTTCAAAAAGATGGAGGGGCAGGTGTAACTTCAAATAATAGAGCTGAAGCCAGGGTAAATCAGTGGCAGCAATGGCTTGTGACAGCTAACTGTCAGTAACATAGGCATAATGAGTCCCATGGTGCCATCGGCTTGGGAGGGAGTGATCCTAGTGAATGTACAGCTCTCTTAAAGAGGGATTTGGGAACTGGGGGGTGAGACGTGGGCCAGAAGTCAATGGGCCCTGCTTGGAGCGTGTTTCAGAAAACTGTGAGCAGGTGAACTCTGGCTTCTCCCTGGCACTGACGTGGGATCTCTTTGATGATGTTGGTTGCTGAGTGATTTGTTTATTTTATGTTTGCATTTAGTCATTTGAAGGAACAGCATGTATGTTACTGGGCTTGATTTGCAAATGTGTGTTCCATTCATATCCCTTGCCAGCCATGATTTCCCTCACAGTAAAAGTCGAGGTTCCTGGTGACTGAATGAGTGTAAACTAAGCAAATTTCTAGGTATTTTGAATACTTGATTGCACAGCACAGTTTTTATTTTTGCAAATGTGCAAAGCGAATACCTGCTCTCAAAGCAGCTGCCACTGACAGGATGCCACTGAGGCCAGGAACAGAATTGGTCCTGAAAGGGCCTTTCTGAGCATGGTGCCAGGTACACTGAAATAGTTAACTCTTGAACTAACAAAGGGATGCTGGTCTTTCTACTGAAGACATTAGATCCACATTGGATCAGCTGACATGCTTCTGAGTTCAGAATGATGGAGGGGCACGTATAACTGGCCCCTCCATGGTACTTGATAGGGACCAAGAATAAAAAGGGAAATTGAACATCAAAAAAAGGAGGAAGAGCAGCTTCTGAGGGAAAAAGACTGTTCTGGAAGTTGAACACGTGGAGCTGTATGAAGGGCTCACCTCTCTGTCCATTGTGCTGTGTTCTCATTTGGACTTTCTTGGGAATGACACGGGACCCTGGATGGGGCTGTAGCCCAGCAGTGCACTGTACTTGCCAGCACAGATTCCTATGTTGACAGCTGTGTTGAGGTTTCCAGTCTGGGGTCAGGAGGAGAGCACTGCCAGCCCTGTCCCTAGCAATCTGTGACCTGCTAACGAGACCAGGCCACAAGAGGCCAGGGCCTCCCACCAGCCTGAATCTTGCATGGAAGATGGCACAGGACCTCTTGCTTCTTCTCTGAGGGTCCCACCTGTCTGTCTAAAGGTGGGGCAGGTGCCTCAGCAGTAGGGGTCGCCAGCCTTAGCTGAGCACTGAGAGCACCAGGGAGCAGGAGGCCTGACATGGTGAGAGGGAGACCTGCAGTTCTCTGCTCCTAGCAGGGAAGAGATGGTCTGCTCTGGTGGGCAGGTGCAGGGGACTTTAGTGAGGATCTCTTTGCAGAAGTGTGGGAAGGGCAGTGGGAGGTCATGAGGGCCATCCTATGCTTCAGGTGAGTCACTGCAAGGACCAGAAGACCCCCCATGTCCCAGGAGACAAGGAGAGTGGCATCTGGCCCAGAGCAGAGTCAGGAAGGACAAGCTGTGGCCAACACTGAGGAGTGCAGCTGGCCAGCAGGATGGCTTCCCTTCCTCTAGTCCCTCCTTCTGATCTGTCTGGGTTCCCAGAGGACCAGCTATAACCATGCAGATGGACCACCTAGCACCCATCAGTCACCTGGGTGTGTGTGGGGGGGTTGCAATCCCAGGGCCCAATGAGGACACTTGCTGCAGTCCTGTTTCATTGTGTCTTTTGCTGAGGGGGCCCCCTTACTGCTGCAGGCATGTTCAGGGGTCACTGACCATCCCACAGCTCTTCCTCCAGAACCGGGTTCCCACCTTCTTTGTGTCTCAGGTTCCTGAGAGAGGTGGTGCAGCTCTTCCCGGCCCTCAGCCCAGCAGGTGCCATTTTCCTTGCAAGGACCCTCAGCATCATCATGCCCCAGAGTTGTGGGGCCCTGGCTTGTGGCATCTGGTGTTTTCACCCCAGGTACCCAGTACCTGCCCTCCTGTGTGGGTTTCCCAGCCTGGACATCAGTGTTCCTGGAGATAAATCAGTGCATTGGCCAGGATTGTGTGCATGCAAGGCCACGGAGATGGGGCTGCACGGGAAAAGCACTGGAGAAGATAACAGAGGAGCATTTGGAGGGACAAGCCACTGGCCTGCTGGAGACAAGCTAAAACCTTGCTAATATTTGGTTGCATTTTAGGCCTAAACTTCCTGTGAACTGTAGCTTATCCAGCCCATACCAGCCCCGGCTCACCGTGGCTCCTCCTGGGCCCGGCCTCTCATTCACCTTGTGCTCTAGCTGAGCTCCCCCAACCCTACTCCCCTCCAGACCCCTGATTCCATCCCCAGCTCCCTCCCCCAGGCACCTGGCTCAGGCCTGACCCTTACTCAAACCCCATCTCCCTCACCCACCTTTGAGATTCCCCCACCCCAGCTCAGAGTTCAACACCCCTGACCCTGGACCCTATTCCAGGTGGCCTTGCCTGTGCCCCTGTTCACACACTCTCCCCTGCCTCCTCCCACTGAGAAGAGCTCCTCTCTGCCACAAGACTGCTGTATCCATCAGGCTGGTTTTTGGGCTGTCTCTGGACCTACCTGTGGTGTCATATCATGTGCTGGGGTGGTGAGGAGTCAGAATCAGAATCAGATCCAGTCAATGTCTCTATAGTGAGCAAAGCTGGAGAGACCAAATGTCGAGGGGCCACCTGTGGCGGTAGTGAGGAACGGGCGAGGGTTTCTTCTGGCTGACCAGGGGCCGCCATTGTCTTCCTTGTGGTGAGGATATTCCCTATTCAGTGTGGTTTCTCATTTCCTGGTTAAGAAGAGGTTGAGAGGGGATGGCTTGTGACATATGGGGATCTTCAGAACACAGGTTATTCCCATGATCCTTTTTGCCTTCCTCTTCCTCTGTGCAGCTGTGCTCATCCCTGTATGATCTGGAAGACCTTCAGGGCCATAGAGGGTTTGAGGTGGCTAAGACAGAGACCTGGAGGAAGGGTTACTGGGAGAGCAGGAGGTAACAGGAGAGGGGTTCTCTGACATTATGTTGCCTGGAGCCCAAACTGCCAGGCCTGGGGGCCTGGGTGGGGTTGGGCTTGAGTTACCCACAGGGAGGATGTGGAACAGGCAGGACCTGACCACAGATGGTTGGGGACAGGGAGGTGGATGGCTGCAAGGTCAAGGAGCAGAACTGGGGTTTTCTTGGTGGTGGAGGATGGGAAGGGCTGTGCGGTGGTGGTGAAGGAGTTGTTCTGGATGTAAGGCTGCAGACAGGGAGGGAGGGCGTGGCATGGAGGTTCCCAGGCCAGCAGAAGGTCTGCCTGCATTAACCAGAGCTCCTGAGCTAAGCAGCCTGGCCTGGAGCATCTGCTGATGGAAGGTGTCTGGTCCTGAGCTTGCTTGGGAAGGAGACTGGATGGGCTGTGGGGAGTCTCCTCACCATCACCAAGTGGATCGTGTGTTCTCTGTGGCTGGGCATTGGACATAGGTACAGGGTGTGGTGGCTGGTGGGATCTGGTGAGACTCCTGGCCACAGACCCTGTATGGGGGATCAACTGAGAAGATCCCGTATTGCCTGTGCCTGGGGGCGCGGGGGAGTCTATTATTCTTGGCATGAGTAGAACAGATTGTTCTAGGCTAGAAAAAAATCAAACCAAAACAACAAAATGACTTAATTATTTGCCAGCACCATTGGAAATTAATTATTCTTTCTAATATGAACCTCTAATGCAAGATGGATATATCTCAGATGCGTGTGGGATTTTTAAAAAATTCTTTTTGAGTTTCTGGACCTTGCTACATTTACCCAGAGGCCTGGGTTTTCTGGCTCTTTTATTTTTCATGGGGCCCAGGTCATAAGCCAGGCCCCTACTTTCCCCATGCCCATCAGGTGTCTAATCCCCCACCTCAGTCACTTCTGAGCCTGTCCTGGGGCACCGGGAGATGCCACTTCACTCACTGTGTCATTTTATGCAGGTGACTTCTGGTGGGCCTCCTAATTCTGTGCCCACCTGTCCCAGTGCTGGCAGTGCCTTGTCATCTTCAAGCCCTGCTTTACGTTCGTGGCACTTGATGGAGGTGTAATTTATACTGGTGACATGCACACCTTCTGAATGGCCAGCAGGTGGTTTTCAACAGATATGGCCAGGTATCGCTTAGCAACAGGAAAGTGTTTGGAGAAACGAGTTGTCAGGTGACTTTATTGTGGGGACATCACGCAGTGTGATGACGCACCGCCCAGGTGGTGCAGGCCCATCACTGGGTGGCCTCTTGTACTGTCAAGCAACACAGTGCCCTGTGTAGAGGCGCATACTTATAATCCTAGCTCCTCCGGAGGCTGAGGCCAGCAGAGGATTGGGAGTTTGAGGCCAGCCTTGGCAACTTAGCCAGATCCTGTCTCAAGGTAAAACAAAAAGGGCTGGGGAGGTAGCTCATGGTCAAGTGCTTGCTCTGGTTCAATCCTGGGTATGCCCCGCCCCCCCCAAAAAAATTAATAAACTGGAGACACGAGTCTAATGGAAGCACAGTGTAAGTAGGAGTCCACTCTGAAATAATGATAAAAACTTCAGTTAACAGTAAACATATCACCCTTTAATATGGTCACTTATTGTCCTCAAATGTCATGTACTACATGACAGTATGCACTACACTTTGTATGACTTTGTGCAGTAAATTAATTTAAGTCAGCTCACTCTAGACATGAATTTATGATGGCCTTGAAGCCGTTGGTGACAGAAGTCTTTCAGCTTCATGTAAACATTGTACCAAGGATTGAACCCTGAGCCTTGGCCATGAGAAGCAGGTGCTTTACCATGAGCTGCGTTGTCCAGGCTGATCTGCACCTGTGATCCTCCTGCCTCAGCCTCCCAAGTGATATATTGGGATCTTACAGGACCACGGCTGTACGTGGGATGTCACTGACTGAAATGTCTTATGTGGCACATTGCTGTACTTGTGCCTGGTGATCGTCCTCCCTCCTAAAATACAAGCCCTGTTGTCCCCAGTTAGTTTCCTCCTGCTCCTTTTAGTTAGTCTGTACCCATGAAAGCCAACCGCCATTCACACAGTGAAGCTGGGTTGAAATTCAGAGGACTTGCATGTGACAGGCTGTGGTGCCTGGTTTCTGTCGCTCAACACACTGGGTTTGAGATGTACCTATCTTGTGTGTACCACTGAGTTGCTTCTTTAAACTTCTCATTTTAAATAGCTTCATTGAGATATGATTTACATAGCATACAGTTTGCCCATTTAAAGTCTACAACTCAATGTATTTTTTTGCATATTTCATTTTGAATTTTTAAAATTGCGCTAAAATATAGATAATATAAAATTGGTCATTTTAATCATTATAGTAAGTGTGTTATTTACTGGCATTGATTCTGTTTGCAATGTTGTGCAATATCACCACTATTTTCATTTTTTTCCATCACCCCAAACAGAACCCTGTAACCAATTAAGCAATAACTTTTCCTCCAGGCCCTGTAACCTCTAATCTACATTCTTCCCTATTCGACTTATTTCACATAAACAGAATTGTGTATTTGTCCTTTTGTGTCTGGCTTATATCACTTAACATGTTTTTAAGCTTCCTTTATGTCATAGTGTAAATTTCATTCCTTTTTAAGACTGGATAATATTCTATTATATGGATATACCAGTTTGCTTATCCATTCATGTATTGACGGGCACTTGGGTGCCTTCATGTTGTAGCTATTGTGAGCAATTCTGCTGGGAACATGGGTGTATAAATGTCCGTTTGTAACCTCCTTTTAACCTAGGAGTGAAATGGAAAAGGATCCTATGTTAACTCTGGTGTCCAGCTGTTTGAGGACCACAGTGGCTGCACATCTGAGATTATGACCAGCAATGCAGAAAGGTTCCGATTTCTCCAGATCCTGGACAGCACTTGTTGGTTTGTCTCTGTGTCAAGTTACAGCCATCTTAGGAAGTGTGAGTGGCATCTCATTTGGTTTGGTTGGCACTTCCCTGATGACTAATGTTGTCGAGCATCTTTTCAGGTGCCTTTGGCCACTTGTGTCTTCTCCTTGCCGGTGTTGCTTTTTCATGCTATCATTACTTTATTGACATATTTGCATATTGGGAAATACATACTTCATAAAAGTAAAACTTAATGCATTGACAAATTTATATATGCACATGTAAATATCACCCATATTGAGACAGGATGATTCTGTCACACAGAAGTTTTCTATGCCACTTTCCATTAATCCCCACCTTCTTCCCATCACTGTGTATTAATTTTTAATCTTGCTTATTCCTGGATTTCATTAGATGAATAAAAAAACAAGTGTGTGTGTGTGTAAGTGTGTGTGTGTGTGTGTGTGTGTGTGTGTGTGTGTATTTGGCTGTGGTGTTCAGTGTAGTGTTTGAGGTCTGTCAGTGTTCTTGTGTATCAACCAGGACGTTTTCTTTGTTGCTGAGCAGTTTTCCTGAGTTTGGGTACAGCCGAGTTTACTCATTCAGTCTCTTGATGATGAATATTTGAGCTTTTTGCTGTTTTTGGCTTTTCTGAATAAAGCTGCCCTAAACATTTTTGTACATGTCTTTATGTGGAGATAGTCTCTTCTCCTGAGTGGAGCTGCTGGGTCATAAGTGAGGCAAGTGCTGAACTTTAATAGAAACTGTCAGTTTTCCAGTGTGTTGTCCCATTTTATATCCCCAACCCCTGGGAACACGCATCCCATCCCACACTGTTGTCAGCATTTGGTATTGTCAGTCTTTAGTTTTAGCCACTCTGGTGGGTGTGTGGTGGTATCTCATTATGGGTTAAATTTGCATCTCCCTGATGACTAATGATATCAGCACCTTCGCATTTGGAAAAGGTTGTGATTTACATTTTCCACATTAAAAAGTTAAGCGAGAAGATCCTAATGAACACGTGCAGAACAGCCCTGGGAGCTCAGGACATCCATTCTGATTGACAGATGTCAGTTTCAGATACATCTTCAATCACAAATGAGTTGGCAACTCAGTTAAAAAATAAAAAGTGAGGGGAGGCATGTATTTGAAGAATATTTGGAAAATAGCAGAAAATGGCCAGGCTCTCTCCTCCCATTTTTCCCCCCACTGAGTACTAGCTTTCTAGAGGGAAAATTCTGGTCCTGACACATGCTGATAGCACCGTGATGTTCCTCCTCCAGCTCTGAGCACATTCCAGCCCCTTGGCCCTCCTGCCTCATGCTGACCTGGGATGCCTGTCCACTAATCTCTGGCTATTCACAGCCTTCTCTGCACTTGCAACACAGCCCCTCCTCCCTGCTCCCACAGGGCGACTCTTGGCTTGGCTGAGGATGCTCAGTCTGCACCCGTGCCGTGCCAACTCCTCCCCTGCCTGGACCAGTTTTCGTAGTCTGTGTCCCTCAGTCCCCTGGGCCAGCACCACCTCGTCATTGTTTACTTCCTCCTCTCCCTCCCAGGCAGCATCCCTGGGGGGCCTGTCCTGTCAGCATTCATCTTCATGTTCTCAGCCCGGCCAGGCCCCAGCAGGCTGCACTGCTGCTTGTTTGGTGGGGACAGATGCCCATGGGTTGTTGGGCACATGTTCTGAAGGATCTGGGCCTTCCTCCCTGAGAGCATGCTTTCTGTGGTTTATTTAGTCACACCCTTCCTGAGTGTGTGTGGCCACACCTGTGTATTCCTAAATCTATGACACAAAATACAGGCCCCGGGACCTTGCATCCTGACCTTCTCCCTGTGTCCACTGCACCCCAACCTGTGACATGGGGCTGACCTTTTTCCCCATGGGAGCAGGGAGCCCCAGAGTTGGATGTGGCCAGGTGGCTGTCAAGACCAGCTAGGAGGTGTTTGAGGCATGGCCCGAGGCATCTAGGCCAGGACTAGGTGAGGATTTGTTTGGATCATGTATGAGAGAGACCAGGCATGACAGAAAGTGGATGCTTCTCCCTGTCCAAAGAAGCAGTGGTCAGGCTAAGAATTAATGAGGTGCATTGAGCTGTATCTGGCATCCCTGAGGGAGTGACCAAGAAGTGTGTGCCTGGTGCCCAGGTGCAGCATTGGCAGGTCACCGTCCGTCCACCTGACAGCCCCCCAAGTGCACCAGCCTGGGACCTTGCCCATCAGGTCCTATAGCTCCCAGGCCATGTTAAAAGACCTGGATTCAGGAGGCCTAGGCTGGGGCGTGGATCCTGCCTGTCTCTGAGCTCCCTTGTGACCCTGATGCTGCTGATCCCAGAGCCTCACTTTGAGGGACTGGGGCTGAACCTAAACCTACCAGGAAAGAGCAACTTGGTTGTTGGTGACTGGCTGAGTGGTCCATTCTCGTCCACTCTATGTGAGGCAGACCAGCATTTGTACATCATGGAATTTATACTTGAGATAACATTGCCTTTAAGAAAGGATTTGGGCTTTCTTTATCATTATGGAGAATGTACTGATACCTGAGTGCTTGCAGTGTATGGGGGGTGGGCGAGCTGCTTGGCACATGCTCCAACCATCTGAGAAGGCTTAATTCTCTGAATTGAACATTTGTGGCCAATTTAGATTTCGGGGGGTACTTTTATGTTGTGATTTTACAGGAAATTCATGAAACTGATGGTAAACTCTAGGTACAGAAAGGTTCCATTCATTGTTCATTGATTGCTGGTTATAGACTTATACAGACCCTCTCAACTCTTTTTTGGGGTCTTGGGGGTTGGCCCCTGGGCTTTGTATGTGCTGGGCAAGTGGTCTACCTCAGAGCTACACACCCAGCCCTTTTTATTTTACTTTGAGACAGGATCTCCCTGAGTCGCCCAGGCTGGCCTTGAACTTGCCACCCTCCTGCCTCAGCCTCATGCAGCTGGGATCACAGGCATGGCCACTGCCTGCCCCAGCTCTGCCCCAGGGGTTCTTTGATGGGAATAACCTTTCTTTTTTTCACTGTTTCCTTACAACCTATGAACTCTCTTTTGTAATTAAACAGGTAGGAGATGGGAAGCTTTGTCAGAATTTGTATTTTCATAAAAATTCTGCATTTTCAGATTATTAAATAGAAGCAACTATTCATTGTAGGAAAGAATGGGACTTTTTACTGGAGAAAAACATAAAGAAAAAGAAGTCACTAATAAGCTCATCATTCAGAATCGTCACTACTGAAATTTGGGTGCATTTCCTGGTATATTTTCATGCATGTTAATGGATGATTTTACAGAATTGTTTATAACAGTTTTCACTTTATATTACTGTTTCATACTGTCCTCATGATTAAACTTCTTTATAGTTTTCATTTTTAATTTATTTAATATTTTTGGTGAGGGGGTACTGGGGAATGAACTCAGGGGCACTCGACCAAATCCTCAGGCTGATTTTATATTTTGTTTAGAGACAGGGTCTCATTGAGTTGCTTAGAGCCTCATTTTTGCTGAGCCTGGCTTTGAACTCATGATTCTCCTGTCTCAGCCTTCTGAGCTGCTGGGATCACAGGTGTGTGCCACCATACCTGGAATACTCCATACTTTTAGGAATACTTGATAACAGGAGATTATACACCATAGGAAATTTTCTTAACCCTCATTTCCACTAATTTCAAAAGGAAAGGACATTTTTTTGAAAAAATGACATTGGCCCCGGGCCTGCTAGTTAGGCGGAACTGTGACCACCGCCAGAACAGGCCCAGTGGCCCACGGAGGGGCAGAGCTGCCAACCACACCTGCAAGGTAGGTGGACCTGCGACCCACAGGCAGAACAGGCCCAGAGGCCTGCTGAGGGGCAGAGCCGCCCCCTCCCCCCGCTCCTGAAAGATAGGCGGAACTGTGACCACCAGCAGAACAGGCCCAGCGGCCTGCTGAGGGGGAGAGCCACCCCCTCACCCCCACACCTACAAGGTAGGTGGAATTGTGACCACCGACAAAACAGGCCCAGCGGCCTTCAGAGGGGCAGAGCCGCTGCCCGCACCTGCAAAGTAGGTGGAACTGTGACCGCCAACAGAACAGGCCCAGCAGCCCACAGAGGGGCAGAGCCGCCGCCCGCGCCTGCAAGGTAGGCGGACCTGCTACCAACCAGCAGAACTGGCCCAGCGGCCTGCCAGCGTGGTAGGCACATTGCCCCAATTGGAGGAGGGGCAGAGCCGCCACCTGCACCTGTGAGGGAGACTTTGCAACTATACAAGAGCAATATAAATATATAGGGGGAAAATTCAATAACACAACAGTTTCACCAAGCAGAAAGAAACACGAACAGTATGAAGAGACAAGGAAAGAAAGGACCAAAAGCAATGCAGGTCAACTCAACGTTAGAAGAGGTAATATCTGCAGCAGATGGAATGTCAGATAAAGAATTCAGGATATACATGCTTCAGATGATCTGGAGTATCAAGGAAGACATTAGACAGCAAAATCAGACAATGAAAGATCACTTCGACAATGAATTAAATAAACAAATCCAGGAAGCAAAGGATCAACTATACAGGGAGATAGAAGTTATAAAAAACAAACAAACAGAAATCCTAGAAATGCAGGAAGCAATAAACCAACTTAAAAACTCAATGGAGAATACAACCAGCAGAGTAGAACACTGAGAAGACAGAACATCAGACAATGAAGACAAAGTATTTCAACATGAAAAGAACATAGACAGCTCAGCAAGACTGTTAAGAAACCATGAGCAGAACATCCAAGAAATATGGGATAACATAAAGAGACCAAACTTAAGAGTCATTGGGATACAGGAAGGTATAGAGGTCCAAACCAAAGGAATGAGCAATCTGTTCAATGAAATAATACGAGAAAACTTCCCAGACTTGAAGAATGAGACAGAATCCCAAATCCTAGAAGCCTACAGGACGCCAAATGTGCAAAATCATAAGAGATCCACACCTAGACACATTATAATGAAGATGCCCAACATACAGAATAAGGAGAGAATTTTAAAAGCTACAAGAGAAAGGAAAAAGATTACATTTAGGGGTAAACAAATCAGGATAACAGCTGATCTCTCAGCACAGACTCTGAAAGCTAGAAGATCCTGGAATAACATATTTCAAACACTGAAAGAAAATGGGTTGCAACCAAGAATTGTGTATCCAGCAAAATTAAGCAAAATTAAGCTTCAGGATGGAAGATGAAATTAAAACCTTCCACGATAAACAAAAGTTAAAAGAATTTGCAGCTAGAAAACCATCTCTCCAAAAAATCCTTGGCAAAACATTACAGGAAGAGGAAATGGAAAATAACAATGAAAACCAACAGTGGGAGGTAGGACAGTAAAGGGGGGGAAATAATCAAAGAGGAAAACAAACCATGTTTAGTAACATAAATAAACAAATATGGCTGGAAGAACAACCCATATCTCAATAATAACCCTAAATGTTAATGGCTTAAACTCACCAATTAAGAGACACAGGCTAGTAGAATGGATCACAAAACATGACCCAACAATATGCTGCCTACAGGAGACACATTTGATAGGAAAAGACACACCTGGACTGAAGGTGAAAGGTTGGGGAAAATCATATCACTCATATGGACTTCGGAAACAAGCAGAAGTGTCCATACTCATATAAAATAAAATAGATTTCAAGTCAAAGTTAATCAAAAGGGATAAAGAGGGACACTACATACTGCTCAAGGGAACCATACACCAACAAGACATAACAATCATAAATATATATGCCCCAAACAATGGTGCAGCTATGTTCATCAAACAAGCTCTTCTCAAGTTCAAGAGACTAATAGACTACCATACAATAATCATGGGAGACTTCAACACACCTCTCTCACCACTGGACAGATCTTCCAAACAAAAGTTGAATAAAGAAACTATAGAACTCAATAACACAATTAATAACCTAGACTTAATTGACATATATAGAATATACCACCCAACATCAAGGAGTTTCACGTTTTTCTCAGCAGCACATCGATCCTTCTCAAAAATAGATCATGTATTATGTCACAGGGCAACTCTTAGACAATATAAAGGAGTAGAGATAATACCATGCATCTTATCTGATCATAATGGAATGAAACTAAAAATCAATGATAAAAGAAGGAAGGAAAAATCATGCATCACTTGGAGAATGAACAATAGGTTACTGAATGATCAATGGGTTATAGAAGACATCAAGGAGGAAATTAAAAAATTCTTAGAGATAAATGAAAACACAGACACAACATATCGGAATCTATGGGACACATTGAAAGCAGTTCTAAGAGTAAAATTCATTGCTTGGAGTTCATTCCTTAAAAAAAGAAAAAAAAAACAACAAATAAATGATCTCATACTTCATCTCAAAATCCTAGAAAAAGAAGAACAAAACAACAGCAAAAGAAGTAGAAAGCAAGAAATAATTAAAATCAGAGTTGAAATTAATGAAATCGAAACAAAAGAAACAATTGAGAAAGTTGATAAAACTAAAAGTTTGTTCTTTGAAAAAATAAATAAGATCAACAGACCCTTAGCCATGCTAACGAAGAGAAGAAGAGAGAGAACTCAAATTACTAGCATATGGGATGAAAAAGGCAATATCACAACGGACACTTCAGAAATACAGAAGATAATCAGAAATTATTTTGAATCCTTATACTCCAATAAAATAGAAGATAGTGAAGGCATCGATAAATTTCTTAAGTCATATGATCTGCCCAGATTGAGTCAGGAGGATATAGACAACCTAAACAGACCAATATCAATGGAGGAAATATAAGAAACCATCAAAAGACTACGAACTAAGAAAAGCCCAGGACCCGATGGGTATACAGCAGAGTTTTACAAAACCTTTAAAGAGGAACTAATACCAATACTTTTCAAGCTATTTCAAGAAATAGAAAAAGAGGGAGAACTTCCAAATTCATTCTACGAGGCCAACATCACCCTGATTCCTAAACCAGACAAAGACACTTCAAAGAAAGAAAACTACATACCAATTTCTCTAATGAACCTAGATGCAAAAATCTTCAATAAAATTCTGGCAAATCATATACAAAAACATATCAAAAAAATTGTGCACCATGATCAAGTAGGATTCATCCCTGGGATGCAAGGCTTATTCAATATATGGAAATCAATAAATGTTATTTACCACATCAATAGACTTAAAAATAAGAACCATATGATCATCTCGATAGATGAAGAAAAAAGCATTCGACAAAGTACAGCATCCCTTTATGTTCAAAACTCTAGAAAAGCTAGGGATAACAGGAACATACCTCAATATTGTAAAAGCAATCTATGCTAAGCCTCAGGCCAGCATCATTCTGAATGGAGAAAAATTGAAGGCATTCCCTCTAAAATCTGGAACAAGACAGGGATGCCCTCTCTCACCACTTCTGTTCAACGTAGTTCTCGAAACACTGGCCAGAACAATTAGGCAAATGAAAGAAATCAAAGGCATAAAAATAGGAAAAGAAGAACTTAAATTATCACTATTGCAGATAACATGATTATATACCTAGCAGACCCAAAAGGGTCTACAAAGAAACTATTAGAGCTAATAAATGAATTCAGCCAAGTGGCAGGATATAAAATCAACACGCATAAATCAAAGGCATTCCTGTATATCAGGGACAAATCCTCTGAAATGGAAATGAGGACAACTACTCCATTCACAATATCCCCCCCAAAAATAAAATACTTGGGAATCAACCTAACAAAAGAGGTGAAAGACTTATACAATGAAAACTACAGAACCCTAAAGAGAGAAATAGAAGAAGATCTTAGAACATGGAAAAATATACCCTGCTCATGGATAGGCAGAACTAACATCATCAAAATGGTGATATTACCAAAAGTTCTCTATAGGTTTAATGCAATGCCAATCAAAATCCCAACGGCATTTCTTGTAGAAAAAGATAAAGCAATTATGAAATTCATATGGAAAAATAAAAGACCCAGAATAGCAAAAACAACTCTAAGCAGGAAGTGTGAATCAGGCGGTATAGCGATACCAGACCTCAAACTATACTACAGAGCAATAGTAACAAAAACAGCATGTTACTGGTACCAAAACAGGCAGGTGGACCAATGGTACAGAATAGAGGACACAGAAACCACTCCACAAAACTACAACTATCTTATTTTTGATAAAGAGGCTAAAAGCATGAAATGGAGGAAGGATAGCATCTTCAACAAATGGTGCTGGGAAAACTGGAAATCCATATGCAACCAAATGAAACTGAATCCCTTTCTCTCGCCATGCACAAAAGTTAAATCAAAATGGATCAAGGAGCTTGATATCAAATCAGAGACACAGCGTCTGATAAAAGAAAAAGTTGGCTACGATCTACATATTGTGGGGTCGGGTTCCAAATTCCTCTATAGGACACTCATAGCACAAGAGTTAATAACTAGAATCAACAAATGGGACTTACTCAAACTAAAAAGTTTTTTCTCAGCAAAAGAAACAATAAGAGAGGTAAATAGGGAGCCCACATCCTGGGAACAAATCTTTACTCCTCACACTTCAGATAGAGCCCTAATATCCAGAGTATACAAAGAACTCAAAAAATTAAACAATAAGAAAACAAATAACCCAATCAACAAATGGGCTAAGGACCTGAACAGACACTTCTCAGAGGAGGACATACAATCAATCAATAAGTACATGAAAAAATGCTCACCATCTCTAGCAGTCAGAAAAATGCAAATCAAAACCACCCTAAGATACCATCTCACTCCAGTAAGATTGGCAGCCATTATGAAGTCAAACAACAACAAGTGCTGGTGAGGATGTGGGGAAAAGGGTACACTTCAGTTGAGATTTTTTTTTTTTTTTTTTGTTTTATTGCTGCTGTGATATCTTGTTTAGGTATTTTGGTGGACCAAATTAAGAAATATATACAAGTGTAAAGACATCCATATATGTGTACTTCATAAATATATATTTTTACATGCATAAATAATAATGAATAAAGACATTTACATGTTCACATATATTAAAAAAAAAAAAAAAAAAACGAAAAGGGTACACTTGTACATTGCTGTTGGGACTGCAAATTGGTGCAGCCAATTTGGAAAGCAGTATGGAGATTTCTTGGAAAGCTGGGAATGGAACCACCATTTGACCCAGCTATTCCCCTTCTCGGTCTATTCCCTAAAGACCTAAAAAGAACATGCTACAGGGACACTGCTACATCGATGTTCATAGCAGCACAATTCACAATAGCAAGACTGTGGAACCAACCTAGATGCCCTTCAATAGATGAATGGATAAAAAAATGTGGCATTTATACACAATGGAGTATTACTCTGCATTAAAAAATGACAAAATCATAGAATTTGCAGGGAAATGGGTGGCATTAGAGCAGATTATGCTAAGTGAAGCTAGCCAATCCCTAAAAATCAAATGCCAAATGTCTTCTTTGATATAAGGAGAGTAACTAAGAACAGAGTAGGGAGGAAGAGCATGAGACGAAGATTAACATTAAACAGGGATGAGAGGTGGGAGGGAAAGGGAGAGAGAAGGGAAAATGCATGGAAATGGAAGGAGACCCTCAGGGTTATACAAAATAACATACAAGAGGAAGTGAGGGGAAAGGGAAAAATAATACAAGGGGGAGAAATGAATGACAGTAGAGGGGGTAGAGAGAGAAGAGGGGAGGGGAGGGAAGGGGAGGGGAGGGGAAGGGGGATAGTAGAGGATAGGAAAGGCAGTAGAATACAACAGACACTAGTATGGCAATATGTAAATCAGTGGATGTGTAACTGATGTGAGTCTGCAATCTGTATACGGGGTAATAATGGGAGTTCATAACCCACTTGAATCAAAGTGTGAAATATGATATATCAAGAACTATGTAATGTTTTGAACAACCAACAATAAAAATTAAAAAAAAAAATCTTCATCCCTTAATGAGGTGAATTGTTCAACCCTGAAACAAATATTTTAATTTTGGCACCATGATGAGTTGGAGGAAAAATAGTTCTTGTATCTTAATGCAGATTTGTTATTAAATTTATATCATAATTTGCATAGCAATAAAAGGAAATTGAGAATTAGCAAAATTTACATTGTGATATGTAATTTTTCTTTTCAGATGACTGCTTTGGTATAAAAATTGAATTACTAATTCAAAATTGATGAGAAATTTTTATCAATCTGGATATTTAGGAATTGAGTTGAAATTTTCTATGCATATGAGACATGTATACAAAATCTATTATAAACGTTTGTACAGTTATTTGTGTGTGTGTCTGTTTATCTGTTAACATATTCACTGAAGCATTCTTCACAGAAAGAACATTAGAAGACCATGAGCTGGTGATTGAAGTGCTGTCTAATTGGGGAATGGAAGAAGAAAATAAGCTGTACTTTAGAAAAAAATTATGCCAAATATGAATTCTCTAAAAACCCAATGGTAAGTGAAATCTCCATTAACAGTCAATGAAAATTAAATGAGTCATTTAAATTTTACATGAAGAATATGGTCACTATCAATAAAATATAGTTCCATTTAGTGATTCTGGCCCTTTAAAATTATACTCACATTTCTTATTCTAACAATGATTAGTCACCATGATACAAGAAGTTCAGACACATATAAAACATTTCTTTAGCCTTACTTGCAGAATCTCAATTGAGATGCATTTAGTCATTTAACTTAAAAATATAGGTAAACCTACTTTGGAGGCATTATTGCTTTTTTTTTTCTTGCCTTAGAGGAAAACTAGACAAAGCAACTGTACATTTGACTTTGAGATAAATTATTATAGATCCTCAAATCTATTCCAAAATGTAGTTTAAGTTTTTTTTCACAATATTTAGGAAACTTAAGTAAGAAACTCTCTAAAACAAAAATAGATTGGTAATCATTGGGAATGTGTAGCTTAGCCAGAAATTTAAGATTGACATGAATCTTGATGCTTCAAATTATTTTGTTTTTAGTGACATAATTTTTGAGCTAAATAGAAATGAGATAAAGGGTAGCATATTATATAGCAAATACTACTTTCATTATAATTCTCTTTAAAAGAAAATAAATGTATGTCACATTCTAATGAAGACTAGGGATATAGAGAAGTCAGAATAGCCTCTGGGCTCATTAGTTTAAATTGTTTTTGTCTCTGCAGCAGTAGCATATTTTTACATGAAGTTTTGGATAATTGGATTGAAATGATCCTTTATGAAAAATATATGATACACACCATAATAAATATTTTCAAACCCTGAAAGACCTCTTACATTCTCTTTTATTTTAACCTATTAATAGAAACATAATGGGATGATCTTTGACAAAGAAAATAAGAGTTCTAACAAAAATTAAATAGATTTGAAGGGAAAGTGTTTTCTTGTTGCAAATCTTTATTAAAAGCTAGAATTTAAAAGTTGTATTTAAAGAAATATTGCCGCAGTCTGGCAGGGCACAAAATCACGAGCCACTCAAGCAGGAACAAAGTTTATTTTTTGAAACTGCCGCCAATGTCCGGTACCGCCCGGGAAGATTTTTTCCACACACGCGGCCTCCTCTCGGACCGCGAGAGAGCTCCTCCCCCGGAACTCCCTCCTACTGTACTTCCCCAACCAATGGGAACTCTCCAGGAGTCCCGTAGCCGGCCTAGGTGAACAGCAGGAGTCCAATATCCATATGAATGCAAATCTTAACATAATCATATCATCTCAATGGCTAGCTGGCGTCACCTTTCGACCAAAAATGCCATGCATCATATACTTGGCTCTTAGCATCTCCCCCCTTCTGTTTAAGTAACAAGCAATCTGGCTAGGGACCGTGCCTGTTAGGTTTGTCCAATTCAACATATGGTTCTTACCCGTCATCGGAAAACTGACTTTTAGGCGTCAGCCTCCTGTCTTAGGTTGATACCACTGCAATTGGATCATACCCGTCACTGACTACCGGTCCAGCATATAGCCATACTTGTGGATAGGCCTATGTACCAGTGGGGGGGTGAGGTTCTTTGCCTCACCTCTGTTGGCCCCCAAAATTGGCCTTGGTGCTGGTGGGGGGGTGAGGTTCTTTACCTCACCTCTGTTGGCCCCCAAAATTAGACCATCACTAGTAGAAGGGAGGAGGATACAGAAATGTCATGACACCAAGTCAATTAACGGCTCCTAGGAAAAATTACATCACTGGTGACACATCAGCAAAGATAGGCTAGCACTACCATAATTCGCTGCATCAACAAATAGATCACAAAGCATACAAGTGATACATAGTCCAGGCAAGTTCTGTAAGCAGTTCAAAGCAGAGGAATCTATCAATATGTCCATATCCTCCCAAAATAAAGCATACAAGTGATACATAGTCCAGGCAAGTTCTGTAAGCAGTTCAAAGCAGAGGAATCTATCAATATGTCCATATCCTTCCAAAATAAATCGACTCATTGATTGAGCATTACTTGTTGAGTTATAAATCATTGATGTATCAGCTTACATGGTTTGTTGTGATAACTCTCGAAGAAGTTGTAGTTTGGTTTTATCTTTGTCTTCACCGGCACTGGGATGAAAATAGGAATTTTGACAATGATGCTAAAAAAAAATATGTAACATTTCAACAGGTACTAAGAAAACAATATTTAGAACAATTTACATTATCCTGAACAGAATTATTAAATATAATGAAAAGGAAAGGTGAAAGTAAACAAACAGATTTGTTAACCTTCTATTTGTTCATATATTAGAACAATCCTCAACAGCTGTTTACCCAAATTAAATTAAACTATTAAAATCATGTGAATAATAAAAAAAAAATTTTTTTTTTTTTTTGGATCCATGTGCATGAGCGCCCCTCATATGTGAAATATGGACATACGACATACAGACATACAACACAAAACAGAAGTGTGCACACGTAACATATAACACATAAGACAATAGTAAAGGCCTTGTAGCTTTACCTAGGTGAAATCTCCATTGCAATGTTCAAAAACTCCACAGTCAAAAAAACTGATCAGAAAAAACATTAACCTAGGTCTGTATGAGCTCAAAAATAAAATAGAACTTTATGATGTGGGAAAAAGCAATAATAAAATAGATATTGAAAAAAAACATCCTGGTTAATCACTGTCACAGATGTAAGAATAGCCAAGCTGGAGATCTGGATATCAGCTGTTATGGATTTGAGTGGAATCATCTTCCTTTTGTTCTGTAGGAGCTGTTTTAGTTAGTCTCTCTGGAATCCAAATCGGCTGCTGTTCTTCCTGTGGAAAAACACAAACAGAGCCCCGACTCCAGACTATCACTGGGTCAGGACCTTTCCATTGTCCTGTTAGAATATCTTTTCAAAGTACCTTAGGCTTATGTACATTTTTTGGATACAAATGTCTTTCCGCAGCACTAAGCCCTGATGAATCCAAATTTAAAAAGTTTAGAGTAAAAAGGGTTATTTTAAGTTTATCTTTGGGGGATATATACCCCTTTCCAATTCCCTCCTTTTGTTTTAATAAGTACATTTTAATAGTTTGATGAGCTCTTTCAACTATGCCTTGTCCTTGTGGATTGTATGTAATTCCTGTTATGTGAGTAATGCCAAATGATGAGCAAAATTGTTTAAAAGAGGTGGACGTATAACCAGGACCATTATCGGTTTTTAACTGTTTTGGAACGCCCACAGTGGCAAAATTTTGTAAGCAATGAGCTATAACATCTTTAGTTTTTTCTCCAGCATGAAGGGAGCCCATCAGAAATCCGGAAGAAGTATCAACTGTAACATGTAAATATTTTAATTTTCCAAATTGTGGCAAGTGTGTGACGTCCATCTGCCAAATATGGTTAGGTATCAGTCCTCTAGGATTGACTCCAAGATTAAATTGTGGTAAAAATGTCACACAATTTTGACATTGTTTTATTATATGTCGGGCTTGTTCTTTAGTTATTTTAAAACGCTTTTGTAAAGTATTAGCATTGACATGGAACATTTTATGAAAATTTATAGCTTCTTCTATTGTGGAGAAAATATGTATGTCATGTGTAGTTTTATCTGCTAACTCATTGCCCAAACTAAGGGCTCCAGGCAATCCTGTATGTGCCCTGATATGTCCTATAAAGAATGGATCTTTTCTGTCCCAGATTAGACTTTGTATAGTAGAAAACAAAGAGAAAACAGTAGAAGAAGGGGAAATCCTACCAGCATCTTCAAGGGATACTATAGCATTAACTACATACTGACTATCAGAAAATAAATTAAATACAGAATTTTTAAACATCATAAAAGCTTGTAATACTGCATTAAGCTCTACCTTTTGAGCTGATTGTTTGGGTACTAAAAATGTAAAAGTTTGATCAGGGGTAACTACTGCTGCTGTACCATTATTTGACCCATCAGTGAATATATTTGGAGCATTCATGATAGGGTTTTTTTTTTTTTTTTTGTCATCTTTGGAAAAACTACAGGATGTTTAGACCAAAAAGACAACAAAGGATTAGACGGTAAGTGATTATCAAATGAAACATTAGATTTACACATGATTATTGCCCAAGTATTTAACTCATTAGCTAACTCATCAATTTGATCTATAGTATATGGAGTAATAATTTTATTGGGAGAAATCCCAAACACTCCCTTGGCTGCTTTTATTCCTTTGAGTATTAATTGTCCTACAGCCTCAGGATACCTAGTAAGAATAGTATTAGGAGAATAAGATAAATGTATCCACAATAATGGACCTTCATGCCAGAATACTCCTGTAGGTATATTTTTTGTTGGCAGTACAATAAATAATAAAGGCAAACTTATATCAATTCTATCCAAATGCATATTTTCCATATATGTTTCAATGATTTTTAATGCCTTTCTTGCTTCAGGCGTCAACATGCGGGGTGAATTTGGATCTGATTGACCTTTTAGAATATCAAATAAAGGTCCCAACTCTCCTGTTGGTATGCCTAGATAAGGCCTTATCCAATTTATGTCTCCTAATAACTTTTGAAAGTCGTTAAGTGATTTGAGTTGATCTACTCGTATTTGAATTTTGGGTGGACGGACCATGGTTGAGGATAATAAAACCCCTAAATAATTAATTGGAAGATTTAATTGTACTTTATCTATTGCTATCTCTAGATTATAATTTTTTAATAAATTTGTAAGTGTGGCATAACATTCTAGCAATGTGTTTTTATCTTTATGTGCCAATAACACATCATCCATATAGTGAAATATTTGTAGTTCAGGATTTTGATTTCTAAGTGGCTGGATTGCTTTGTTAACATAAATTTGACACATAGTTGGACTATTAGCCATCCCTTGAGGGAGTACTTTCCATTCATATCTCTGATCAGGACCTTCATGATTTAGTGCAGGGATAGTAAATGCAAAATGTGGACTATCCTCGGGATGAATTGGAATTGAAAAAAAACAATCTTTAATATCTATAGCTAAAACATACCAGGTTTTTGGTAAAGCAGACAATTGGGGAATCCCTGATTGAGCAGGTCCCATAATAACCATCTCATTATTAATGGCTCTTAAATCTTGTAATAATCTCCATTTACCAGATTTCTTTTTAATGACAAAAATGGGAGTATTATGGGGAGATACGGAAGGTTGTATATGTCCCTCCGCTAATTGTTGTTTGACCAGGTCATGGGCTATTTGTATCTTTTCTTTAGTCAGGGGCCACTGAGGAACCCACACTGGTCTTTCTGATTTCCAAGTAATTTTGATTGTCTCAGTGGCCCTTTCTGAAAACCCAATCGATGTCTATTTGTTTTTTGATCTATTTGAATTGGTGCTGTCATACCTTGTTCTTGTTCTCTTAATCTTTCTTCTTTCCTAAAGCCTTGTCTAGCCCTAGTAGTGGGCGCATTAGGATTGATGTTATTTGTTAATGTCAAACCTAATTGATCTAGGACATCTCGTCCCCATAAATTTATAGGAAGATGATCCAATACATAGGGCTGTATAGTTCCTTCACATCCTTCAGGATCCTTCCAATCTAATACCATTGCACTTCTATGGGGATTAGTTGCCACTCCTAGGCCTTGAAGCGTTTGAGTGGCTTGTTGTAATGGCCAATGTTTTGGCCATTCTTGATGAGATATGATGCTAAGGTCTGCACCTGTATCAAGTAGCCCATTAAAGTCATGTCCTTGAGTATTTAGTTTTAGCATTGAGCGAGAATCTAGATTTAAAGACAGCATAGCCCAATCTACACCTGTGGAGCCTAATCCCCTGGAACCTCTTTCTACAGTACGACTGGAAAATTTATCATGTAGGCTGGGTATTATTAATAACTGTGCTATTCTATCTCCTGGTGAAATTACTGATATACCTCTTGGAGAACTAGCTATAATTTTTATTTCACCTTCATAATCGGGATCAATTACCCCAGGACTTATCATAAGTCCTTTTAGTGTTGAAGAACTGCGTCCCAATAATAAGCCTACTGTTCCTTGGGGAAGAGGTCCTTTTACTCCTGTGGGAATGATTTGAACTCCCATCTCTGGAGTTAGTACTGCTCTGGCAGAGGCGCAGATGTCCAACCCTGCGCTCCCTCTAGTTTGTCTGATGAGGGATTTAATGGATAATGCGTCCTGGGCACTACTTTGATGGTGTTGCTGGGTTCCTCCACTGCCCCGTATATTTGTGGTTTGGGGCCCCGGAGCATTGGGCCCTCCAGTCCGTTTTTTGGCAATGGAGCCTGATGTCTTTCTCCATGATATTGTGGGTAAACACTTGGTCCTTGTCTGTTTTTTGATAATGGAATACCTTCTATGGTGGTTTGAGAACGGCATTCATTAGCCCAATGTTTCCCTCTACGGCATCGTGGGCAAATACCCGGTATTCTATTCCTTTGATACCTAGCCTTGTTAAACCCTCCTCCTATGGGGCAACTCCTTTTAAAATGTCCTGTTTGATCACAATTATAGCATGTTTTTGGCCTGGCATCTAAAGCCTGTTGTACTGCTGCTAAGACTTGCCCTTGTTCATTAATGTCTCTACATAATTTAATATATGTGTTTAAATCTTCATGTTTCCATGGTCTGATGACCTCTCTGCAGCAACGATTTGCTTGGTCATAAGCCAGTTGTTTTATAAATGGCATTGCCTGTTCTGTATCTCCAAATACTCTAGATGCTGTCTGAATAAGCCTATCTACAAATTCAACGTAAGGTTCATTAGCTCCTTGTATTACCTTAGATAATTGTCCTTGTAAATCTCCATGCCCCTGTAAAGTTTTCCATGCCCTAACTGCGTCTGCAGCAATTTGTGCGTATATGCCAGGATCATATTCAATTTGTTGCCGTTGACCCTCATAAGGTCCTTTTCCTAATAACATCTCTAGATTTCTTTGAGGGTAACCGGCTGTTGCATTTCGCCTAGCTGTCTCCATGCAAAATTCCTCATTGGCAACCTTCCATAACAAATATTGTCCTCCATTTAGCACAGATCGACACATGTTAGCCCAATCTGCTGGCGTCATGTCTAAGTTGGTAATGGATTCGACCATGCTCACAGTGAAGGGTGCTTGCGGCCCGTAGGTTGTTACAGCCTCCTTTAATTGCTTCACTGTTTTGAAATCTAAAGCACGGTGAATTCGTTGCCCTCCTGCCTGCTCAAGTACAGGGCATGCTAATCTTTGGGGTCCTGCCTCAGGATTCCGTCCATCAACTACGGGAGTTGAGGGCCGCTCAGCTGTAGATGGAGCTGTTGGTTGAATTACGCCCTCTGGTGATAGAACGGGGTTAGTAGCAGCCTCCTGTTGTAATTCCCCGCCTGATGGTTGTTTTTCCTCTAAGCTTTCTTTCTTCAAATCTTCCTCTGTCTGACTAGCTTGAGAGACCTTCTCTTTCGCTTGACCTAACATGTTTTCTACCATAGTCTGGACCTCTAACAATTTACTTAACAGTCTTTCAGTTTGTTTTTTACTAGTTTCTAATCTACTATAAAGGTAACGCAACCCAATAAGATATCATAAAACAAAACCGAAACAGAATGAAACAAAAACCGAACAAAGAATAGTTGTATCAATTTTCTCTTTCTCAGGGCCGAACAACTTCAAACCTTGAGCCAACCAATTTTCCCAGTTTGCCTGAGAAAATTCTAGGGATAGGCAGCTTGAAACAAAAACAAGATAAATCAAAACGAGAACACATTGTTTTTTGAAATGGTCACCCATTTTGTTGCCTTCCCTCAGGGGCGAGCAATTTTACTCACCTCCAAACTTCAGGCGTTCCCCGTGCGGGCCACCAGTTGCCGCAGTCTGGCTGGGCACAAAATCATGAGCCACTCAAGCAGGAACAAAGTTTATTTTTTGAAACTGCCGCCAATGTCCGGTACCGCCCGGGAAGATTTTTTCCACACACGCGGCCTCCTCTTGGACCGCCGAGAGAGCTCCTCCCCCGGAACTCCCTCCTACTGTACTTCCCCAACCAATGGGAACTCTCCAGGAGTCCCGTAGCCGGCCTAGGTGAACAGCAGGAGTCCAATATCCATATGAATGCAAATCTTAACATAATCATATCATCTCAATGGCTAGCTGGAGTCACCTTTCGACCAAAAATGCCATGCATCATATACTTGGCTCTTAGCAAAATATTGTTTGGTGCTCATTTCTGTTTTTATTATTATTATTATTATTATTATTATTATTATTATTATTATCATTATTGTTCTTTGTAATTTAAATAAGACGAGACATTCACTTTGTATAGTTGGAGCCAATGGTTCAACTGGGTGATCTGACAATATCTGGATACAGTTTTGGTTGTAGGACTAGGAGTGGGGTGGGGATCAGCAGGAGCAGTGCCAAAGTGGGCAAAGTTCGAATTCTGCTGAACATCCTCTAAGGCTCAGGACAGCCCCACAACACAGGATTATTAGACAAAATGTTAGTAGATCTGCTGTTGAAAAACCCTGTCATAGAGGAAATATAGTAGAATATATTTTTCCAAACTTGTATGATCATAAAATTTACCTAAGGGAGTCCCAGTACTTATTAAAAACACAGACTCCAAGACCTGGCCAGACCTACAGAATCAGAAACTCCAGGAATAAGGTCTGGGAATTTCTATTTTAAACAACTGCCATGGGTGAATTTTATTATTAAACAAGTTTGGAAAAACAGTAGGTGGAAAGAATTGGACTTTTAGTTCCCACACCGAGTCCTGGTTTCTCTATGTTCTTGACTGTGAACCTGGGTACAGCCTTTGCCCTTGACTTCTGTGAGCCTTGATTTTGTAAAATGGGTCAGTAGTCTTTTTGTACCTGGTAGAGTAGTTGGAGGATTTGGGGAAGAGATGTGGGAACAAGCTCATTGTCAACTTGAGGGCAGTGTCATATGACTCCAGGTCAGAGCATCTCTCTGCATCATTGTCATCTGGGCCCAACTCTACCTCGGAAGATGCCTGAGGGTACAGTCCAAGGACCAGCATTTTCAGAAGCACTTAATGTGGATTTTAGATACATTGGCTTAAGGATCTTCTGCTTTAGATTTCTATACTGGTCATAATTCAAACTTTTCTAGCATAGGTTTAGCGATAATTTATCCTTTATTTTTTGTCAGTATTTTTTTCCAGAGCATATGGTGTCTTTTGCAACTGAAACCACTGGTGAAATATCCCCAACACAAATTTTACAGGTAAATTTATATTTCCATTAAAATACGTAAGAAATCACATAACAATGGGAAAATTTTAGGTCCTTATTAGGCATGCTCATATTTTGACATGTTGACTTGAATGTTTATTTTTTTTTTTGGGGGGGGGGCAAAAAGCTAACCAACCAACCAAACAAACAAACAAAGAACCAACCAAACATAAAGCTGGGTAAAGAATGCCCTAAATCAATTCATCCCCCTAAAAATATTTTTCTTCCCAGTTCTGGCCAGTTGTCAAAGGATTTTAAACATTCAAAAAGGTGCACTATGAAAGGAAACTTTAGAGTTTTGCTTTGTGATGTGTGTATAGGTTATGTTATTCTTTTAAAAAATCAAAATTCTCAGTAAATTGAAGACATTTTATCAATAGATACATAGTATTAGCATTCATAATAAACACCTTCAATTCTATTTGTGATAAAATACTTAGCAATTAAATTAATGGAGGGATATACAGATATATTTGTTTCATATACCAACATCTCTAATAGCTGTGACAGAAATACTGGCATAGAATTGTAAGATATTCTTAGCTGAATCATGAATGCTGGTTATCTAATTAAAAATCTCCTTACTGTTGTGTCTGTTAGATTCATTTCTTCCAAACTAGCAGTTATTTTGGGGGGGCATTTTCCTAAGATATTGTCATTACAATAAATGAACAGTTTATTTTAATTTTGATAGATTAGTAGATTTGGTATCAGAAGCTCTGCAGTTGTTTTTCACAGGTTAATGTTGAGCTATGTCTTCATGAGGATTGAAGCTAAGCTCTAGGCATTCCTGAACTCACTCAGTATTCTCTGGTATTTCATAAAGATAACTTTTAATATTTCCAATACAATATGATTTTAATATATGAATCAGGCATATCTACCATAGATTTGTTTCCTGTGGGATTTTCAATATGGGCATGCTTTATTTTCATACTTCAGAATATTTTAGAAATATGATTAATCCCCAGATGTTTTTCTGAAGGCTGATTCTATGCCGCTGGGTTTCACAGCCACCCCCCCCCCCCACCATCTGAATGTTAGGGTAAATGACAACTTCAGGACTCCCAACTCTCAGCTCCCTGTAGGCTTCACCATTGTATTGTGACTCAGTGGTTGGTGGAGGTTTTCTTCTATCTCCTTTCCCAAACCCTCCTCTAACATAATTATATTGCTTTAATGCTAAATTATAAAAACAAGAAAAATTGTAGACTTTGGAATTAGATAGTCCTGCATGTGCCCCTGACCTCTTCTCTCCACTGAGGCAATGTTTCCACTTTTTAAAATGTTTCTTCTTTTTCTAGTTTGACTTCCATGACTCTCTTTTTAAAATTTAATTGGTTTGGTTTAATAAATTGGAAAGCACTCAAAATAAAAAACCTACTTACCTGTTTTACATGTCAATTAATTAATATCTGTGGCTCATTAAATTTAAAAAATTTTAGTAAATTACTTTAAAAAATGTAGGTATGTACTATTGGCATTTCCATGAATAGTCTTTAAAAATAAAGTACATTGTTGTAGTTAATAATTTCTCTTACTTTCAGTTCTTCCATTTGTTTATTCATAGGGATTTCTATTTTCTTCTTTTAATGAGACACTAATGCACTTCCAGTGTCTTATTAAGGACACTGAGCATGGCCATGCACACAGAGTGACTCCCTTCCATTCTCCTTTCGCTGACAATGTGTGTCCCCATCTCAGTTAATTACAACTGTATAACATAGTCTTCCAAACCTTAATGGTTTAAAGGACCCACCTGCATTTTGCCAACCATTTTGAGGAGCAGGGATTTAAGAAGAGTTTGCTTCATCTCTGAAGCACTTTGACTCAGTGGTTAGAGAAAATTCTAGGTCCCCTTCTAAGTTGTCCCTTTTACCACACATGCTGTGACACTCAACTCCTGTCCTCTCTTTCTCCTTCTGTGTGGCGTTTCGTCCTCCAGAGCTTTTCCAGTTTCACTGGGCTTCTCACCCATGGGGGTTTCCAGATAATCACATTTCCTGTGTGGCATCTGACTTGCAGAAGTCAAGTTGGTTTGAAAGCCATCAGGCTAGGACATATCTAGAACTGGCAAAGGATTACTTCTACAATTTTATTTTGGTCCAAGCAGTGACAGGCTTACACTGATTCAGGGTGGATGGAGAAACAAACTCTGCCTTTTCATGGTTTAAAGCCAAGATGCAATTGCAGAAGGACATGTGGGATGGTAAATATGGTTGCAGTCCTCTTTGGAGAAAACCCAGCCTGTCATAATGCCCCATGACAGAACTATGGAAGATAAGAGGTTGTATATTCTCATCAGCAAAGTGAAGTTGGCTCAACTTCTTGTCTTTAATAATTGAAGTCAGGATTGTGGTCTTCTATGTTATAACACAAGGAAATCAATAGGTAAACCTGTCAACTCACAAAATAAAAAACCATGGGAAAGGATGAGAAGTATAGGACCTCACCCTATAAATGATGTCCAGCTTTACAAATAGACAATCAACTAGTTTATAATTTTGATGTTTGATATTGATATTGTTTAGATTTTCATACTTACATTTGATTGGTAAAAGGCTACAAAATCATTGTTTCCATAATATTAGGGGAGAGTCTAATTTTTCTTTCAGATGTTTCTAAGTTCAAGCACATATCCTGAAATCCATGGCTTCTTACATGCAGAAAAACAGGGAAAGAAGTCCTGGAAAAAATTTACATCCTTCTAAGAAGATCTGGTTTATATTTTTCTACTAAAGGAACATCAAAGGTAAATTAAGCATCTGTGATATGTTACATAAGATTATTAGCTGTAAATTAAAACAGACTTTTTACTTTGTTATATTTATGATTTTATTACCTGATATCAGGAGGTGGTGACATTTTTTGTATTCTAAAGATTTATCATGATATGTTTAAAAATTGTTCAGTTTTATTTCAAAGTAGTTTCTATATATCTTTGAGGATATCTGGATGCTCTTATTTCTGTACCACATATGTTGTTCATTTTTACCCACCCCGAGTTTACTCCTTTCTCTTTATCCAAGGCTGAAGGTTTTGAGGTCCAACATAGATTATACCTTTAATTTTCTCCCTGCACCTCCACCTTTTTTTCTTTCTTTTTGGTACTAAAGATTGGGTGTTAATAGGAGTTGCTAATATTGCTGAATATTTTCTCTCTTATTCTGTGTGTGTGTGTGTGTGTGTGTGTGTGTGTGTGCACATGCCCACACACACACTGCTACTAAAATTTAGTGCATATGGTATCAGTGAGATCTTGTTAAAATGCAGATATTGATTCACTAGGTCTGGGGTGGGGCCTGATAATTTGCATTTTCAAAAAAATCCTAGAGGATAAAGATTTTCCTGGTCTGAGACCATACTGCTAATGGCAAAGTTTTAGAGAACAGATGCATTTTGTCCAATTTTGATTGCACATTGAACCTCAGAATTAAGTACTTCTCCAAGTTATTAACCTATCACAGAATAATATGACCCAGTAATTTCCCATGACCAGCTCTAACTCTCAGAGATTTCCCAGAGAAGAAATAGCTGTTCATGTTTCCACTTTGCCTTGAAAATCAGACACAGTCCACTGCCAGATAATTTCCCTGAGCTCAGCCATACGAGCTTCCTTCTTGTAAAGCAAGATAGTCACACAACCCTTCTGGTTGTTTCCTGTGGTGTATTACATAGTACACAACTATGAGGCATGGTTGTAGTCTAATGAAGCAGGACACATTGTCCCCTTTACCTTTTTCCTAACTGCTACAGAAGCTCAAACCAACCTTCTTCCCTTTATGGAGATACCAAAGTTTGAAACCTGGATTAGGAAAACGTGTTCAAAAGTCATTGTTTCCTATATTCTCTCTCTGAATTCTGGAAATGATGAATAAAGAGAATAGAGAGTTTAAAATAGAATGTGTGTGTGTATGCCCACACATATGCATGTGTTACATTATAAAGAAATTGTCGCTTGTCAATTTTAATAAAACTGTATCAAGTTCCTGATTATTTAAGGGTGTAGTGACATAGGTTTTTTTTTTTTTAAAAAAAAAAATATTTTCTTTTTGTCATATTATATTGAAATTGTATTTAGGTAATGTTTGCCCAAGGAATACATTATTTAACATTATAAACATACAAAAAGAAATATTGCAAAACATGTACCCATTTCAACACTCCTATGTATTTTTTAAGGAACCATGGCATTTGCAGTTTTTCAGTGAATTTTGAATTAGTGATATTTATGTGTCACTGGTGGGCAAAAAAAGAAAAAAAAAAAAAAACAAGGAGCACAAACTAACTATGGATTCTGCTTTAAGGTACAGGCTTAATATTTTGATAGATCAATAAAGCAAGCCTCAGCCTTTTAGGTAAGCTTGAGTTTCTTTTAATTTCTTTTAATAAAGAGACAGCTTTCTCTTACATATAGGATAATTTTAGTGGCTTTTATTTCAATAGGTGTTACCTTCAAGATGTGCATTAACGATAAACAATGTGCTGTGGCCCTTCTAGCCTAACAAAGCAGGAGGGCCCCGAGACCTGAAAATGCTCTGTGCAGAAGAAGAGCAGAGTAGGATGTGCTGGGTGACCACGATTAGATTGCTTAAGGTAATCTCACTGGAGGCATGAATTTCTATTAAATGCTGTGAGTACCATAAAAGTTTGAAAATATCTGTAGTTGAAAATGCAAAGAAGAGTGAATCCTAATATGAATCTTTGTGGCTACATGAGAAAGAAGAAAAATAACCACCACCAAATGCATGTATTTTTTAATCTAAAAGATAAACATTTGTGGAGTAAAGTGGAATGGGCTAATATTTTATCTTTTGTTTATGAAGTAATATTCCATTTCTAGAAATTCTCTGATTTTTAATTTTTATTTTTCCAAGAGTATTATATCCATAGCCAGTATAACTGAATGGATGTCTCTCATTATACAACTTAGTCTACGTTTATACAACATTGCTTACAATTCAGTGTGAAGTGTGTTTAAAATGTGTCTGCCTGGATATGTTTCATGTGATTGTTTTATGTTCCATTTAGGTGTTTTATAAATTACATTCTAGCTTAATAATTACAACTTACTTCTAGTAGAACATCAAAAAAATTGTATGATTTTCCTATGAGCATATTTTTAAATCATCCACTTGGGTGTTAAATGGAAATTACAACTTCCATAAGCATAATTTGTTGATGAGCATTTGGAAATGAGTAAGAACCTTCTAAAGGCAGATACATGTAGAAAAGAGATATAGAACTGATTTCTTTCAGAATGTATTGAAAGCACATGTTTATTTAATTTATTTTGAAACTTACATGCCAGTAAATTTACACAACTTTACAGTTATAAAAGTAATCACTCATTTCCTTATAAAGACACTACTTTGATAATCACAATTGGGTAAAAATCATGATTTTTTTTTTGTTTTTGAAAAAGTAAAATACAAAGAGTATGTCTGTATACTTTATTTAGTATCATTTACTGCCAAAGTTGACAAAATATACAAATTACTATTTTTCTTAATCCTTTGTTTAAATTAGAAGTTTCAGCATTTACCCAGATATTTTTTTATAATTTATGCCTGATCACTAATATAATTTATTAACTTATAGATTTCATATTCTATGCATAACATATATGATTCACTTATCATCACATAAAGATTTAGATTATTAACAGTGAGTGTGTCCTAAAACTAGCTTTTTGATATATTTAGAAGTTAACATCAGAGAAATGGAGTCTTGTAGAATCCCTGGGTTCTGCCCTTTCATTAGGCTGAAGAGTGTACACTTCACTTCATAATCGAGTTCTCAGCTTATGTATTTACTAGGTCCACTTTGGACCTAGAAGTTTTTCTGCTGCCATTTCCATATTTGCCACTTGGTAGCTCTTCAAAACATTACTAGCATCCTGTGTAAGAGAGAGATCAGGGTAAAGAAGGATAGAACAATCATAATCAGATAAGTGATCAGACTAGCTTTGGAGGGAATTTTTATTTTTTATTTTTAAAAATTTTAAGTTGAGGTAAAATTCTGATATTAAAAATTAATCAAACTATTTTTAATGTGAACATTTCATTGACATTTAGTGCATTCAAAGTGTGCAACCATCACTTCTATCTAATTCCAAAACATTTTCATCACCACAAAATGTACCCATTAAGCAGTATCTCAGAGAATCTCAGGTTCCATTGATTTTACAAGGATACACTTTGTGATATTACAAAAAAAAATAAAAAAATAATAATGACAATATAATTATGACAGGTGACTTTCACATCACTTTTGCCATTTGTTTTACTTTTATTTAAATAGTTATTATAGACTTATTTAGACTTAGCTAGAAATTTGCCATATTTCACTTTTGCATGCACAGACTTACTTATATATACATGTACATATGTCTAAATATGTAGACATTGCTATATGTGTATGTGTATATGTATATATGAAATGATAAATGAAATAAATTAGTCAAGATATCTGTAAAACTTCTTCCTGTTCCAAGTCTGGCTTTCCTGAATCATTTTCATCTCAGAGTCATGGATACCATTTACTTTCCACATAACGTCTGGCTTTGTCCCATCTTTGAAGAGACAAATATTGTATTTTGAAATGCAAGTGCAAGAATCAATGAAATATGCCAAAAAATTCCTTTAATTCTTCCATCTTGGTGATGTTTAGTTTCTGGAAGATTGTTCACTTCTTGCTTTTTCCCCTCATCTGATTATTCTCAAAGACCCTTTCAAGTCTGGTATAGTAAATTACCCCCAATTTAGAGACTTAAAATAACACAAACTTATTATCCTATATTCTTTTTTTTTTCTTTTTGACAGTATTGGGGAATGAACTTGGCAATCTACCACTAAGCTATACCCCCACATTTTTATGTTTTATTTTGGTCAAGCGTTTTGCTAAGTTGCTCAGGCTGGCCTCAAACTTGTGATCCTCCTGTCACAGCCTTCCTAGTTACTGGGATTGTAGGCATGTGACACTCCTCCCAGCTATCCTGTACTCTTTTAGTTCAAGTCCAGAATGGGTCACAGTCAAGGCTTGGCAGGGCTGCTTGCCCTTTGGAGTCTTCAGGGGAGAAACCACTTCCCTTGTTTTTTCCAGCCTTGTGAGGCCACACATATACCTTGGCTGGTGGATATTTCTCCACTTTCAAAGACAGTAGTATCACACCAAGTCCTTCTCTTGCTACCAACTCTCTAGCTCTGTCCCTCTGCCTTTCCCTTCCACTTATAAGTTCCTGGTGATTGCATTGGGTGCACGTGGAGAAGCCAGGATAATCCTCATCCCACAGTCAGCTGGCTAGCAACCTCAGTTTCCTTTTGCCATGTAGCCTAACATATTCACAGGTTCCAGGGATTAGGATGTGGACATCTTTCTGGGATGGTTATTCTACCTATCATATCAGTGTTCCTTGTTTATTTCAATGACAAAACTTTTCCAGATGATGCCAGAAAAGGAGGCGAACATCCAGGAGTACCTTTAACCTGTAGCCAATGAGAAACCAGTCTGTTTTACATTTGAATATTAACAGATCCGGCCTCTCTTTGGAGAAATTCTAGTTACATATAGAATTGTAGAACATCAAAGACTTAGAAAAGTGGATTGCTCACATAGAATGTCCCAGTTACATATTCTCTCTTTCTCTCCCTTCAGTTAGAACTCAGAAGGCTTCTCTGTTGTGGTATTTCATTCTTTTATCTGCCCCTCCATAGGACAGAGAAATGTTAAAGTTGACCCATGACTACCCTTGACAAGAGTTAAATGCCTACTAAAGGTCTTCAATGGCACCTAGGTACCTACCTAACACTGCAGGTGTCAGGAACAATACATCTAGGAAGATAACCATCTTATTAGTAGGTAGCAGGTTTTTCAATGAAGAAGGTGGCCAATCCTCATGTTCCTTGTTAAAGTGTTGGTTTGAGGTTATTATCTATACTTCATAATGAACTTGACTAGGAATTAAGCTCTTCTGTCTTCTTTTTAAAGTTATTGTAGGGTTAGAGTTGATTTAAAGTGAATTTCGTTAGGTCCCATTAATGTCCTTCAAACCTTGAATTAAATAATTTTTTAAAGTTGGGAAATAATTGGATAAAGAAGTCAGCACACAGAATTTTAAATGAGTGTGGGTTTGTATTCATGTTAGAAGCAAAATCTTGAAATAATGATTCTCTTGATCCCCTCCCCCCAATTTTTTTGTTTATTTGCCTAATTACCAAATATATCCACTTTGCTAGAATTGGTTTTATGGAACTAGTAGAGAATTAGCACTGTTGAACTATTTATATAAAATTTATCGTATGGGTAAGATTTGATTTCATGGTGTCATTCAATATTTTCTATACAGTACTCTTTGTGTGTGTGTGTGTGTGTGTGCGTGCTCATGCATGTCTGTGAGTGTGTGTGTCTGTGCATCTGTGTGGGTACATGAAGGAATCCCATTTAAGGTGGACACTCAAGTACTGGGCAGAGTAGGTGTTGCTCAGAAGTTGTGTAGACAGATATGTTGGTCACAGACCCATACCTGGTGCCAGAGGGGATGCAGGTCAATAGAGGCTGGCCCAGGTGGGCCAAAGGGAGGTGCCAGAAGAGTGGCATGGGCAGGCAAACCCACCGGGAAACCTTGAGCTAAGTGGTGGTGCTTAGGCTAGAGCTTGACCCCGGAAGCAGTGTTGTGGCCTGATTGGGGTTTTGAAGAACCTAAGGGCTGGCACCTTAAGGGGGGGCCTTTTAGACCTGCCACTGAATTGCCATCTTACCTATCATTTGGACTCTGGCAGCCCCTGGAGGCAGGCATGGAGATGGTCATTCTCCTCCAGGTGATAAGGATGGTTCATCAGGGCCAACATGGAATCAACAGCAGCACATTCTTCTTCAAAGTCATCCTCCACACCTTCCATATACACTTCCACTGTCAGGCCCATTTGAGACCCAGCACCTGCTGGCTCAGGTGCTGCTGGGGCCTTGAGGAGATAGAACACAATGACCACCCTGCCAAATGCCAACATTACAAAGGTGGAAGCAGTAGATGGAACAGGGCTGCTGAGACCTAACATGAAGTTCATTATATCTTCATGAAATGGAAAGAATTGTGGAGTGCAGCCAAAATGTAAATAAATATGTATAAATATAAATAATTTAAAATCATAAAAATTTCAAAGCTGCCAATATAATTGCTCCCCCCCCCTCAACAAAATAGCTTAAATCTAAAGGAGTAGTTTCCAGATTCAGATGAGGATTCCTTCAGGACAAGTTTGCTCATGGCAGTTAGCAGTCTTAATTTTTCTCAAACTAATAATCCCGTTAGAATCCAGACCTCCTACTTTCCCATTATGGCCAGATGGCTCAGTCTGTCAGATGCTGCCTCCTAAAAGTGAAGACCCCACATTTCTAATCTTCTACATTGTATTTTGAAACTCTGAAATCAGCTGGACTCCTCAGTATTTTGGTTTTCTGAATGTGAAGCCCAAAAGTATTATGAGAATAATTATTCTTGGTTATAAGAATATTTAACCAAGAATGATATAGAGCCATGAATTTTCCAGATAGGCCCCAATTTATAGTTTTACCAAAGAGACAAATTAATTCATCAATCATCAGAATGAGAGTGAATTTTACAGTGTTGCTTAGGACATATGTGAGGTTTTTTAAATCTTTGGAATGTACAGCATGACACCTTTCCCAAGTGAGCTTTCTTTTCACGAGACAAGGTACCAATCCAAAGGATTTTGCTGCAAACTATGTAAGTATGTAAGTAGAAACGTAAGTAATACCAGTATAAAGTAATACTAGTGAGCAAGACCTTAATTTGGGAGCCTCAGTAAAACAAACAAATTAAAAAACATATCTTTTTTAAATGTATTGTTGAAGGGCATTAAAAGATTTTCTGTCAAATTTTGGTTGCTTTACTTGTCTGTTTGAAGGAAAATCATAAAATTATTTTTTTATACTGATAACATATGATTAATGAAAGAATATTTTAATTGAATTACCAGTGTAGTAAAGTAAAAGTTGTAACATTGTGTTTTTGTTTATTTATTTTGCAGTATGGCATGAAGCTGTACCAGAATTTTATGCCTCCATATCAAGGCAGAAGTGGCTGCAGTTCTCAGAGTATATCACCCATAGTAAGGATCGATTTTTTGAACCTATATTTTATTTTATATTTATATTATGTTAATTTGCTATTACATTACAAATATATACTACAATATATTTACCATTTCCTTTTGGTCAAGTAAAGTTATACTTTGTATGTATGATGTTATATTGAATTTTTTATACTTGGATAGCATATGTGTATGGTCTGTGATAAAAATCATAGGACATATATGAAATATTCAATTATAATACATAATGTTATATGTTCGTAAAATATTTTAAATATTTGAAGGAATGTATATTCTATGTCATTACATCATTTGAGGATTAGATTCTTAATAAGATAATTTGTAGAACATTTTCCTTGGCATTGTGTGTTTTTTAATTAATTTTCTTTGATTGTGGGTTTGCTTATTTATTTTAATACTGATTCTGAGGTTGTTGTAGCCTATTATAGAGATGCCAATGATTTCAAATTTTAAAAACTGTAATATACGCATGTGTATGTTTTTACTTTCTGGCTTTCTAACAGTAATTTTTTTAAGTTCCAGGTCCTTAAAGAGCAGACTGCTTTCCAGGAAATGCAAAAACTACAAGTCAAAATATAGGTTATGCATTACATGAACTATGCAGTGCTTCTCAGAATTTTACCAAATGTAACTTGGATATTTATTTGCAGACACACACAGGCACATCTTTTACCTTCTTTAGCACTTAATTTTAATTTCCTGTGCTTTATCACAGAAATTTATTTCTGAACTTAGAGTTTATGTTCTGCAATTCTTGCTGCACTCCTTAATATTGAGTATACTAGAAATCCAGATGTATGTGCCTGTGTTACAGATAAGTTAATGCAGATTTCTGAAAACCGTGTTTCCACTTAGGCTAATAATGTGTTCTTCCTGACTGTGACCAAGGAAGGTACATTTACCCACATGTAATGAGCCAGGTGAAATGCTCAGTTCCAGGAATGTGGCATGAAATTATGTTGATTATGAAGCACAATAGATGATATAGAAAAAGAGCCCCATTTTGTAGTTATGTTGCTTTAAATTATGGAAGAATAACTTTTCATCTTTGTATCATATTACTTTTAAGCCCTAAAATAAGAAACTAAGGAATGTAATGATTTTTATAATAGAAATCACTTTAAGGTGAATATTTTCTAGTTTGTCAGCTTACTCTTATCTTTCAGTCCATCTGTATATAAAAAATAATGAATTTTATTATCTTAATCCTTTCCTAAATCCCTCCAAATTTTCTTTTAGAATCTAGAGTTATTAGCATGGACGTATTAATAGCAGCCAAATCTTTGGAAGCAATTATTATTTAGTGTCCTTTTAATCATAGGAAAAAAATTGTTATAAATAAAGTCCTTTCCATTTTCATTACTTTTGTTAGAATACAAGTGTGATATTATTCTTACTTTTTCCCACTGAAAGTCATTCTGCTGTTGATCATGGCATATCTGAGTTTGTTTAGCCCGTCTTTGCTTATTCAACCCCATCTGTAAAAAGAACTGCTCCTTGAGTGAATCTGACTGGAATCAGGTGTGATAGGGGCAAGAGGTCCCAATGCCTTGTAGTAAGGGCTTGTTTTACACAGGAGTTGTGTTCATAGAAGGTAGCACCTGAGAACTGTATCTATGCTATTCTTAATGTCTGTGAAGGAGACCTAGATGTTTGGGGAGGTATTTGTGTTTACTTTTGTGTGTATGGAGAGACCCACTTTTCTAGATGATTACAGAGGGATCAGTGACCTGAATAGTGCTGGTGCCCCTCACCTGTCTCTGCTGCTTTCTTCTCAGGAACTGTTTTCAGTGAGTTACATAGAAAAGTTAGAATAATTTAGTTACCTTTCTCAAGTAACAGTATTCTCTTTTAAACTTGTGCATGTTTTGAGAAGAGAAACAAAACAACAGTTCTCATACCAAAGGGAGCACCTACCCATAATACCATGTGACAGCCACTCATATCAACTTTTGAAATGAGAATCATCAGCAGATATTTTAGGAAGCCAGATAGATTTGGTTCATTTTAGGGTAAAGGAGGAATTCATTTAAAGGAGTGTCTCTTAATATGTTCCTGGCTGGAGTGAGGAGATCAGGAGAAAATATCTGCTCAGTTCTTTTTAGTCTTTAATTTTGACCCTGGGCTAGACTTGCTAAGCTGAAGTTTCTTTCCTTTACCTCCCACTATGTGGTACTTGAAATAACCCTAGATGGGACATATTGGTTTCTATTTTTACCATAAGGTGTGTGATCTTAGTTGGATCTCTGGTGTCCTGCAGTGTAAAGGAAGGGGGTAGTTGCATAATCTCCTGACTCATCTGGGGTGTCCACTGTATGAAGCAGATGAGAGAATGGTGTCTGGAGGAATTCTTTGCCCTCTTGTTCAGTCATTCTGAGCTGCAGGTTTATCAAGATCCTTCAAATAGAGTGACAGAGAAAGCATGGCTAGTTGCCATGCAGTTATATTGTGTAAAAACCATTTTACATGTAAACCTCACTAAAAGTGGATACAAGCAGTCTCAGAGTCTGGCCTGGGTAATCCAGGATACACGCAGGCTTCCCTTCTTAGAGAGAAAGGCTATGCAATTAAAATCATGGCTCATTTTGCTACGGCCTACCCTGTTCATCCCCTAAGAAGAGATAGAAAAAGGAACAAATATTTGAGAAATACAGCCAATTCTGAATTTTACCAGCATTGCTTTCCTATGTGAAAGAAATTGAGCTGAAAATGACCTTTTGGGTTTGTCAGACTTTGCTTTACTTCCATTTCTTTGTCCACCAATGGTAAACTATTATTTTTTCATCCACCACCTGCCATTCAATAGACAACATTTACTACACTCCTATTTCCTCTTAGTGTAGTTATTGTAGCAAATGGAAAATTTCTTTAATTGTCTTGTATTCTCTGTTTGCCAAATAATTATGGAACATGGGATCTTATTGTACATCTGGTCCCCTGTATTGGGTAGGGAGAGAACAACAGCTTGTTTATTTTTTTTTTCCTCACAGTAATTTTATGTTATCAGGAACTTCTCATTATAGAACCCATCTTGGCATGTGAAGTTAAAGATGTTATAAGAATAAATCTATCATTAGGATCCAGGTTTGTTACTCTGATTTGGACAGGCAGACACTTTCCATTAATGTTGGGAAAGCAAAAGTATATCCAACTGGTTCAAGGCCCAGCATGGAAGATCATGGGGTGAGAAGGGCAAACTAAGGTGTGACAGCAAATAGAGATTACTGAGACAGTATCTGTCTGGAAAGAGCAGCTGTCAGTTATAAAGGCTCCTGTAACAAATGGAAGATTGCATGCCAGATCTCTAGAAATATAGATGGACCATAATAAGATTGTCGGCCATTATCACATGGTTTGAAGAGAAAATGATGCTAAAAATGGGATGGGTAAGGCAGTAATAAAGGAACCTAATTTTTTTTTTTTCTTGAGGATAATTTTTTATTTGAAGCCCACATTTGACTATAGTATCTTTTCCAAATGTAGAAAGAGAGTGTGTGTGTGAAAGCCACAAGTCTCCAGATGCAGGTTGGCTCATAATTTACCAGTGTAATTTCACTTTGGGTTTTGTTCTTTTAGTAATTATTGAAGAATAAGTGATACACACACACTTCCATTCAGTTTTTTTTTTTTTTTTTATTTTGCTTAGTTTTAAGTTATGTTCCTAGTGTATAAGACATGTGAGACTCTTGACTAGAGCATTTGGCAATTTTCTCTTTTTTTAGTACTCATGACTCATTGTGGGATAGCATGCCTGTTTCTTGAAAGATGATTGCAAAATAGGACGCCAGAAAAAGGAAAATAAAAATAAGATCCAGGATTTATATGTTTTACTTTCCCATTAGAGACTATGAATATAAGAAGTAATTAGCAAAAACACTGACTTTATCATTGTTTTGATTACATTTTTAAAATATGTCTTCTTTCCATGTCTGTGCTTCTTTCATTCAGAATTGTTTTTGCAGCTCTAACTTGGCCACCCATCTCTTCAAAAAAGAAAAAGTGTTTATATATTACATCATAATTAAAAAAAAAATAGTTGTTAACAGACCTTTATTTATTTGTATGTGGTGCTGAGAATCAAACCCAGTGCCTCACACAAGCCAAGCAAGTGCGCTACTGTTGAGCCATAGCCCCAGCCCCATCATAAAAATTTTAATATGAAATCTAATATTATGTATTATTATTCTGCTAAATTTCATTTTCCAAATAAAATGAAACTTGACATGATAAGCTTTCAAAACACATACTCCAATTTGCTCCTTTATAAAACATGAGTACTATTTCTAAGAAGATGTGTATCAATCTAAGTTACAGATTTTACATATTTTGAATCATAAAATTGTGGCTTCAATGTTCGTGTATTTGACATAAAGTTTAATACAGAGATGAGTTCAGAACTGGTAGTTCCTTATAGCCAGTAGGAAGGGTTATTTCTTCCTCAGTTGGAGTTTTGCCATATTAGGAGATAATGTGAAAACAAGGTTTGTTTTAGGGGAAAGACATGCTTTCAAAGATTTTCATCACATTACTCAGCACTTAATTCAGTTATCCTAACAAATAGCCATTGAACTTATTTAGCAAAGTTCTCCATAGCATCATTTTATAGTGAATATGTACTTTTAACTTTTTAATTTCCTGATAGCCACTTTGGGAATCCCAGTCTCAAATTGAAGCATATTGCCAGCAAAACAGTAAACGATTACTTTTGAAGATTTTCATGACTTGCAAGTGTTTTCTGGTTTTGTTTTGTTTTTCAAAATTTTTTTTCCAGAGAAGTATATCTGAAAACTCCCTGGTAGCAATGGACTTCTCAGGTCAGAAAAGCAGAGTTATAGAAAATCCCACCAAAGCTCTTTCAGTTGCAGTTGAAGAAGGACTCGCTTGGAGGATACTCATGATTTCACTTTCTTGAAAGAATTTTTAATTTGAGTTTGTTTCACCCCCATTCCTTGCTCAGAAAAAAAGGATGTTTGCACATGGGAAGTCACGGTAGACCCACTGCCTCCTCACAAACCTCTGCCACAAACATGGGTATGTCTGCTCCTAGCCATGGTCACTGAGCTGATGGGCAGCTTGACATGACTTTGGTGACATGTGGTTACTAAGTGATGGGGGACATATATGTAGTGAAATTACATCACTGCAAGCAAACCTTTGTATTCATTCATTTTATTTCTTCAGCCATCCATTGGTCCCAGCCATGGTTTCACCACAAGGTTTCCAGAGATGAAGCTCAGCGATTGATTATTCAACAAGGACTTGTGGATGGGTAAATTTGATACTTTTAGTGTTGAGTAGAATTTGGGTTTGGATTTTGGATTTGGATTGGATTTTGACAGTAAATAATAATAATTTATTCAGTGCACACCAAGTGTTTTTAATTTTGGCTTATCATAACACAGAAATGACTTTGTTCTGTAAGAGTGGCTATCACTGAATTCTAGCAATATCTGTGTAATACCCAGTACACAGAGTGTGCTTAGTATTTATGTATAAATTAACAGAGAAAAGAATAGTATTCTTTGTTCTTGACTAGGAGCACTAATGTTATCCATTCTGTGCCAATTCTAGCATTTTAGATATTAATTCATGAGAGGAAAAAAAAACTAACCTTCTTTTTGGGTATCAATGTTTCAATTTGAACAAGTAATTAATATGATTCTAAAATATGATTTACATTATGACATTATCCTATACATTGTAATTCTTTTTAGGTATAATGCAGGGTATATTAAGTAGAAAATTTTTTTCTGATGTTTTCAATGTTTGCTTTTATTTCTGTTTACATCCCTATTGCTTTTTCTCTAAATATTAACAGCTTAAAAATATGAATCTATTAAAAGAGTACTTTTTGATTATTTTTTGTGTTATCTTTTAATGGGATACCATGGAGTACACAAGAAAAGCATAAAATATTTTATGAGAGATTTATAATCTGAAGGATTTTCTTCTCACATTACTCAGTTTCAGATACTTTTCAGATACTGCCAAGTTCCTTCCCAAATGCAGTACAATGAGAACATTTTATTGAGTATTGGATGAGAAATGAAACCGTTGTCAGTTTAAACAACTGGAGAAAGAACCTTTTATCTTCAAAAAAAACCTTTTATCTTCATTAGCACTGATGACAGTTTTGTAGTATGAGATTATGTTGTAACATATCATTCACCAAGTTGAATAATCATACCCACTGAATACACAGTTAAGGAGATCCCAGCTACAGCTTTTATGAGTACATATCCTGTTTTTGTTACATGCTATGTTTCTATGAAATCTGTGAGTAAATGTAGAAACATATTGAAATTCTTCCTCTCTCTTTTTAGAGTTTTCTTGGTAAGGGGTAGTCAGAGTAACCCCAAAATTTTGTCCTGTCAATGAGTCATGGACAAAAAATAAAGCACTTTCAAATTATACCACTAAGTAATTTGTGATTTCACATTTGTATATTAGATATGATCTTAATGCATAAGCTTTTGGAAACTTTGTTTTTCTGTTGTTCCTTTTATTAAATATAATGTGGGAGCTTGTGCTTTGACCAGAGTTAAGTTTGGCAGAAATGGTTTTATGAGCCTGAATTAATATAAGAAATACAGGAATTGTAAAAATTAAATTTATCTTTTTTCCATGAAATATGATTTAGCAATATTGTATAGACCCAATGCCACCTATTTTTAAAAGGCCACTAAAGATTCTTTTTTCTGAGTTCTATCCATTCCTTAAAAAAAAAAAAAAAACACTATTTTAAAACCCTTTCTCTTCTTTTCTCTCAAAGACATTTTTTGCTATTATTGTTGCTAATTTTTGTTCATTTGTTTTAAATTATTTGTATAGAAACACAGGAACTGTGAGATTGGTGGACATTTAAATAATCCTGGGAACATTTTTAAAATATCTGTGACTCTGTTTTTGTCTGGCACAACTTGCTTTGGGTTTTTTTTTTTTCACTTCTGCTGATGTGTGTCAGCATGTGCACATATGTACATATGTGACATGCATATTGGAATCAGGCAGAGTAAAACAGATTCAATCTACTTTCAGGAAGGTCTTATTTAACTTACTAATGCTTTCCTTTGAATTGCCTCTTTTTGAAATCATTCAAAGGCCATAGAGAGTACCAACCCTGCTTTTTTGATTATTTGATCAGTGTCCCCAGCAATTATGAGTGTTTAATGCTAGAAGACTTCACCACCAAACAAAAAAAGTCAACTGACATTCCATTAGGATAATATATTATTGCTTCAGAATGAATTTGCTGATAAAAATTATATGAATAGTCATTTTTAATATACTGAGGCATTAAGTAGACAATGTTTAGAAACAGAAATTAATTTCTGTACACAGAGGCATTAAAATCTTCTGTCTACTTTTACACTGAATAGTACAGATTTCTCTCAGTTCATTGACTCAAAATTGTTAAACTATCCTAACTAAACAGAACTCTGGGAGAATTAGATGCAGAGAAAGTGGAGGCATGTTTCTTATCCAAGGATCAGATGATACTTTTAAACGTAAGTGAAATTAAAGAAGTGGGCATGCCATGCTGTTCTCTGCACAATCCTTAGTTTTATAAACTTGTCAATTTTGGCATGAAGACATAGCTTGCAGTGGAACAACCATCATCCTTCTGGATTCTTTACCCTATTTACCAGCTTGCTGCTTTTCCTATTGCAGGTGGAAGATGATGGTGAAATGTTCCGCATGCTAGATGATGGCCACACTAGATTTATGGATCTAATCCAGCTGGTGGAGTTCTACCAACTCAAGAAGGGTGTTCTTCCTTGCAAGTTGAAACATTATTGTTCTAGGATTGCACTATAGCTGAACCAGAAATTACATGTTAAACTGTTCAAGAGAAAAGACTCAAGGGGGAAAAATATTAAAAAGAGAGCATAAATAAGGGTAAAAATACTGTGGTGAAAGGAATATTTCACCTGAAAGTTATAAAAAATATTTCGTGCTTTGCAAACAAGCAAAAACTTGGATTGGCATTACAATCGTCATTTAAAATTTGTAAGTTGAAATTAAACCTTAAGAAAAAATGATTTGGAGTGTTCTTTTGTGGTTTCATATATTACTGTATTTTCTTCAAATATGAATACTTCAAACATTTATCTGCTCCTTTTTAAAATATGACAGCCCTAGAATTCTCAAACACCAAATATGAAGAAGAAATCAGGTTTCAGAATGACCATTTTGCAAACTGAATTCCAGTTATACTACTTTTTTAATATTAAGAAGCATGAAAAATCTTTAGTTTTTAATTAAAAGAAAGTATGCATGACTTGTTAATAAAACTAAAAACAATTTTGAATTGTATGTTCTCTGGCTTTATTATAGCCAAAGGATCAAATCATACTTTGTGGTAGCAGCTTAAAATTTTTTGAAGTAAATTGTTTTTTTTTGTCTAGAAAACTTTCATTAAAGTCATTGAATTATCAATTGTACCATAAAATCTATACTAGTATTGAACATATTAGTGGCACATTGTTAATTGCACTTTTTACACTTCTTAATAATTGGCTGAGATTATCTATTTTTAAGAAAATGATCAAATTCTTTTAAAAAATTTGATAATTTGCACACACTTTATGATATATAAACTATGATAACATAACATTATCACCTTAATATTTCATGTTTAACTCATGCTTTTTAGAACATTCATTAGATCCTTTCATTAATAAGTCAGTAAACCAATTAAAATAGGTAGAAAGAAAGATTCAAGACCTATGAGGATCCTAATAGGTAAATCTTTGTTCTTCTCTTTGTGCCCCTTTTAGTTTTTTTAGCATGGCAACATCAATATGGAAGCCAAAGATTTTGAATACTTGAGACAGTAATCTGCCTGTTACCACTCCAAGACAATCTGGGATGTTTTTACTTTTTAGTTTTGTTTGTTTGGCTGGGTTTTGATGTTGTTGTTTTTGTTGTTGTTGTTCTATGATTCTTGTTCCCAGTTTGGTGGGAAGAATAATCATTGTTCTTTAAAAAAAAGAGGAGAAACAAAACATCAAGTAAACCTCAATATTATACAAAATATTGCCCATCCCCTCTAACTGAGCCTTGTAACAAGCTTGTTGGAAAGATAGCTTTTTTTAGTCAATATTTCAAAACTCCATAATTCACTTTTAGATTAAAAACTATACATTTTTGTTAACAAAGCATAGAATGCATTCATGAAATGTGAATAAAATCAATATTATTGAAAAATAATTACTTATTGGATTTTTAATATTCACTTTACTTCTCAGTGCAAATCTAACTCCTAAAACAATAAAACTTAGAACATTAATCTACTATTATAAATTATTGGTCATGGGGCTGGGATTGTGGCTCAGTGGTAAACTGCTTGCCTAGCATGTGTAAGGCACTGGGTTCGATTCTCATCACCACATATAAAAAAATAAATGATAAAGGTCCACCAATAACTAATAAAAAATTAAAAGTAAATAAATAAATTACTGGTCAGGTGTCCACAAACCCTGAAAGACACAGGACTTGCTGGTGGAATAGTGGGAGATAATCACACTTGCCCCTTTCAAACTTTCATCATGGGCCTGGGTATTTCTGATTTATTTCCAATTTATAGAAACACACTGTGTTATGAATTTGAATGCACTTTCTCATGATATCTCCATTTCAAACAAATATCATAAAATGTAATATTTTAAATACTTAATTCTTATAATTTGATCAATTTGTGCTTGTATTTGTTATTTGTGTTTCTAACTTCATTGCTAATCTAAAGTTACTATTGGGGAGCTCAGATTTTATATGAAATTCCTTACTTTAATTTTAAATCAAAAGTCAAAATTACTGAGGAAATGGTCATGGAGTGTTTTAGTCAGCTTTTTTACTGCTGCAACCAACAGACCTGACAAGAGCAATTAGAGGAGGAAAAGTTGATTTGGGGGCTCACAGTTTCAGAGGTCTCATTCCATAGACAACTGACTCCATTCTTTGGTAGTTGAGATGAGGCACAACACCATGGCAGAAGTGGGTGGTGGAGGAAAGCCATGGCCACCAGGAAGCAGAGAGAGAGCAAGCTCTCCTCACCAGGGATAAAATATAAACCCTAAAGGCTCATCCCCAGGTACCCACCTCCTCCAACCACACTTACCTGACTATGGATAATCCCTGTCAGTGGATTGATGCAGTAGATTAGTTGAAGACTCTCATAACCCAATCATTTCACTCTAAATTTCTTGCATTGTTTCACACATGAGCCTTTGGGAGACACCTAATATCTAAACCATAACACGGAGGGAAAGTATTGTTTTCTTAATTTATTTTAAAAAGGGCTACTTGCCTCTGTGTGGCTGTGTGTGTGTAAATTTATTATGACGTTAAATCTGAGAATGCCAGACACATTCACAGGCACTCCAGTGTTGAAATGCATTCCCCAGAACATGTAAATTACCTTTGGAATCCTTTACATTGTGATTTAGCCATATTATATTATTTTGCCCCAGTCAGGATGGGAATGATGACAGATTAGCTTGGTTTTCTTCTATTTCTGTTCATATGTGGGTGTTGGCATGCCTCACTCTCTCAGAAAGAAGGGAATGCTGCAGCCATCCAATCCTTGATGTTCTTTTTTATTTCCATATATTGAAGGAATAGGCAATTATTTTGAAATATTTGGAAGAACTAATCCAACAAGACTAAAATTATTAGGGTGCTTTAATTTGGAATAATTAGTTGTTACACCTGTATTAGGAAAGTACTGATTTATATGAGTAGACTTTTATTTTACTGTTTCAGGGTGTTCAGCATCAATTAATTCATGTGGTCTCTGTCTTTTGAATACCAACAAGGATAACTCTACTCATGGTGGTTGTATTCTGGTCGGCAGATCAGACTGTTCCCTGGATCCTAATTACCCTAAGGGGGAATGATTGTCATTGGCAAAGGTTACAGCTTGGCATTCCAAGCTGGCTTTACTGATTTAAAGCTATTCCATTGCCAGGAGTTCTCGTGCTTGTGGTGCCTTTGTTCCATTTGGTGGTCTAGTAAAGCCTATGGACCCCTTTGCTAGAATATTTTTAAATCTGTAAAGTAAAGTAGATAGAATTTCAAAGCACATGAACTATATAGAGACATAACTATCAATGTGGTGGAAACCCTGCTGTGCTGTGCCTTGCTGTGTCTACTTCTGGTTGTATTGACTCTTGTCCATATACGTCTTACAATTTTCTGTCCTGTATTAATTTGGGAATAGGTGGATGATTCACAGTGTTACTCATAATACTAATGGGGCACAAAGTAGTTTTTTGAAATGTAGGGATATTGTAACATTCACTGAACATTCCCACAGCCAAACCTCCATGTTTATCTCTTGTAGAGTGTGTCACCTTGTGCCAGTCTTGGATCTCACACTTAGACCTTCTGGGACCTTTAGGAATGCTCATAATTGGGGTACTGCTTAGAATGTCTCTAACTGCATATTCCTCAGGTCACAAATTAGAGGGATTTTATTATACATTATTAAAAATGATTTTAGTGATGGCCTAAAGAAAGTCCAACCTTTTGGCAGAGCACATCACAATAATGACCTAAAAGCTTATAGCAGAAATCCCCCAAATGAATTTCTCACTGTCATAAATATTTGTTTCTCAGTTGGAGTATCAAGTGTTTAGTTTTTTTGCCATGCCAATATCCTTTGTAAGTATAAATAATTTACCACCTTCTAATTCAGAGCCACACAATACACAAGGTACCAGGAACCAGGTTGAGATGATAGCTCTGCTATCACACTTTATAGATTTGAATTCTAGCCCATTCTGAGTAGCTTCATAGTCTAGTCCTGGAGTGTTTTGGGTTTTTTTTTCCCCTAGAGGGGACTACCCCCACCACTAAGCATTACTATTTCCATCATCACCACCACTTTTGAAGTTGTCTTGGCAATTAAATGAAATCATTCAAATAAAACACTCAGCACATTGTCTAGAATTCTAATGTATATTATTAGTGCATTAATAATTGTATGTTTAGGTCCTCCACCTTGCAATATTCTTCTTTCCAGGCAGTGCAGTTTTTATGCTACCTCTCATCTACCCTTCCTGCAGGAGCAATACACTGTACTTTCCATATTGTGCCTCTGTCCTTGTTTCAGTCATTTTGATGAGTCTGCTTTGATGAAAGTGCCCATGAGCACTGCAACAGGGTCCTGCCATCCATTTGTGGGACTGAGTAGACAATCAAAGTGTGCCTACCTATACTAGATCCCACAGATGGCCATGCTTTTGTTTTTTTTACCTGTGGTTAAAAGGATAAAAGTATGATTTGGTATTCTTATATATTGTCTTACTTCCTCTGTCTAAATATAGTGGTTGATATGATGGGAAGTAGAGAAGGTTGAAGACTTTCTTTAGAGTAATTGCCTGGACAGTGTAGGGACGCTGAAAGAACACTTTCTAAGTGATTGGTTCATCTTGGAGGAATTAGCAAACTTTTATGTGAATGTGACCTCCTCTGATTTTTTAAAGTCTTATTTTTTATTTGTTCTTATTAGTTATAAATGACAGTATAATGCATTTTTACACATCATGCATAAATTTATAACTTCTGATTCTTCTTGTTATACATGACTACACTGGTCGTGTAGTCATGTATGCATATAGGGTAATAATGTCTGATTTATTATACTATGCTTCCAACCCCCATTACCCCTCCTGTCCCTTCACATCTCTCTGCCTAGTGCAACGTACCACTAGTCTCCCTGCCCTCATTGTGAATTAGCATTCTCATATCAGAAAAAAAAATATTCAACCTTGTTTTTTAGGGATTGACTTATTTCACTTAGCATGATATTCTCTAGCTCCATCCATTTACCTGCAAATGCTGTAATTCCATTCTTCTGTAAGGCTGAGTAATACTCCATTGCATATATACGCCACCTTTCCTTATCCATTCATCTGTTGAAGGGCACCTAGGTTGTTTTTATAGCTTAGCTAATGTGAGATACTATAAACATTGATGTGGCTGCATCACTGTAGTATGCTGATTTTAAGTCCTTTGGATATAAACCAAGGAGTGGGATAGCTGGGTCAAATGGTGGCTCCATTTCAAGTTTTCTGAGGAATCTCCATACTGATTTCCATACTGGATGCACCAATTTACAGTCCCAACAGCAGTGTATGAGTGTATTTTTTCCCTACTTCCTCACCAACATTTATTGTTGCTTGTATTCTTGATGATTGCCATTCTGAATGGAGTGAGATGAAATCTCAGTGTAGTTTTGATTTGTATTTCTCTAATTGTTAGAGATGTTGGACATTTTTTCATATATTTGTTAATCAGTTGTATTTTTTTCTTCTGTGAAGTGTCTGTTCAATCCCTTAGCCCATTTATAGATTGGGTTATATTTTATTTTTATTTTTCATTTTTGGTGTTAAGATTTTTTTCCTAGAGATTAATGCTCTATCTGAAGTTCCTTGGTAAAGATTTTTTCCCAGTCTGTAGGCTCTATTCATATTGATAGTTTCCTTTGCTGTGAGGAAGTTTTTAGTTTGAACCCATCCTGTTTATTGATTCTTGATTCTACTTCTTGTGCTTTAGGAGTCTTGTGAAGGAAGTCAGTTCTTAAGAGGATATGGTGAAGATCTGGGCCTATTTTTTCTTCTGTTAGGCACAGGTCTCTGTTCTAGTGCCTAAGTCTTTGATCCACTTTGAATTAAGTTTTGTACAGAGTGTGAGATAGGGGTTGTATTTCATTTTGTTACATGTGGATTTCCAGTTTTCCCAGCACCATTTGTTTTTCACGTCTTTGTCTAGTTTGAGATAACTGTATTATGTGGGTTTGTCTCTGTATCTTCTATTCTGTATGATTGGTCTACACATCTCTTTTGGTGCCAACACCATGCTGTTCTTGTTACTATTGTTCTGTAGTATAGTTTAAGGTCTGGTATTGTGATGCCTCTTGCTTCACTCTTCTTGCTAAGGATTGCTTTGGCTATTTGGATGTCTTAGTTTCTCAAATGAATTTCATGATTGTTTTTTCTATTACTATGAAGAACATCATTGGTATTTTAACAGGAATTGCATTAAATTTGTATAGTGCTTTTTGTAGTATGGCCGTTTTGAAGATACTAATTCTGCTTTTCTAGGAGCATGGGAGATCTTCCCATCTTCTAAGGTCTTTATTTTTTTTTCTTTAGTGTTCTGTAGTTTTCATTGTAAAGGTCTTTCACCACTTTTATTAGATTGATTCCCAATTATTTTATTTTTTGAGGCTATTGTGAATGGGGTGGTAATTTCTAATTTTGTAATTTCTCTTTCAGTAGATTCATCATTTATGTATATTTATGCATTTGATTTGTGGTTATTGATTTTATATCCTGCTACTTTGCTGAAATCATTTACTAGTTCTAGAATGTTGTGCTGTATTTTGTCAAATGATTTTTCTGCATTTATGGACATGATCATATGATTCTTATCTTTAAGTCTATTGATGTGATGAATTACATTTATGGATTCCAAATGTTGAACCAACATTGTATCCCTGGGATGAACTCCACTTGATTGTGGGGCACTGGTTTTTAAATATGTTTTTGTATGCAATTTGTCAGAATTTTATTGAAAAATTTGGCATCTGTGTTCATCAGAGATATTGGTCTGAAATTTTCTTTCCTTGATTTGTCTTTGTCTGGTTTTGTTATATCAGGATGATACTAACATCAAAGAATGAGTTTGGAAGAGTTCCCTCCTTTTCTTCTTGGAATAATTTAAGAAGCATTGGTGTTAATTCTTCATTGAAGGTCTTGTAGAACTCAGCTGAGAATCCATCTAGTCCTGCACTTTTCTTTATTGGTAGACTTTTGATGGTGTCTTCTATTTCATTATTTGAAATTGGCCAGTTTAAATTGTGTATGTCCTCCTGATTCAGTTTGGGTAGGTCATATGTCTCTAGAAATGTGTCAAATCTTTGAGATTTTCTATTTTATTGGAGTATAAGTTTTCAAAATAATTTCTAATTATCTTTTGTATTTCAATAATATCTGTCATGATATTTCCTATTTCATCACAAATTTTAGTAACTTAAGTTTTCTTTTTCTTTCTCTTTGTTTTCATTGCTAGGGGTTTATCAGTTTTATTTATTTTTTTTCAAAACAACAACTTTCTGTTTTGTCAGTTTTTTGAATTGTTTCTTCTGTTTCAATTTCTTTGATTTCAGCTCTGATTTTAATTACTTTCTGTCTTCTTCTGCTTTCAGTATTGATTGATTCCTCTTTTTCTAGGGCTTTGAAATGTAATGTCAGGTCATTTATTCATTGACTTTCTATTCTTTTAATGAATGAGCTCAACACAATGAACTTTCCTCTTAATACTCCATTAATAGTGTCCCAAAGATTTTGATATGTTGTATCAGTGTTCTTATTTACCTCTAAGTATTTCATCTCTGATTTCTTCTACTATCCATTCATCATTCAACAGTGTATTATTTAGTCTCTCTAGCTGATTTTATACTCACAGTAGATCCAGATCCCTTTGCAGGCTCCTTTAATGTTAGCAATCTGATTATGAACTGAAAATGATGTTCTTGCCTTGTGTGCTTGTTATGTTCACTCCAGCATGTATTGAGTGCCTGTTATGTGAAAGACACTTTTAGAGATGCAAAATTGAATAACAGTACAGATGTACAAGTGCCTATTCTAGAAGGCGGGCTGGATAAGTGTTCTACTATAAACACAAAGTGAGAGGGACATTGGTTACACTTGCTGAAAGATGGGAGGAGGGAAGTGGCTTTCTAGCAGGCTGCAGGAGTTAGATTTACAAAGCACTGGAGAAAGGACTGTGCAGTGTCAACAAAAGGAGGGGCAGTGCCAGCCAGAATGGAAAGAACAGAGATTGAATTTAAGAGTTTTTCAGCAAATGATAACTTCATTGTAACTGAAGCGTGTGGAACAGTATAACAGAAAGGAAAGTCAAGGCAAATAGAACACAGGCAAGCTCCTGCTGCATTAGGGGGATTTCCAATGATAGGCAAAGCAGTTGATACTCCAGTTAAGTAAAACCATAGCCAGGCACTTCAGTATTTTGCCCTGCACACTTCACCTGCTTGAAATCATGGAGGGGTGTTATTTAAATTTTTATCTCTGCCCTGCACATCAGAAATTCTCAAAATTATGAATGAATGTGTAAATTTATTATATCTTAGAAGGAGTCTTATGATCTGGAGTGAGAAGGGCAACCATGGTCTGATGAGTAAGGTGGAGAAGGAAAGCACAGGAGGAGAACTCAGCAGAGAGATATTGAATATTCTTGGCAATAACCAGAAGAGTCTGCTCCAGAGTCTGGGCATGGAGAGATATTTTGTATAGGAGAACTTGTCAGTGATATCACACGCCACTGGATGAGAGGCATGGGGAGGCAGCAAGGGAGGTATAGAAAACAGTTAGTACCTTTAGGGTCTAGGAGACTAGGAGAATGGATATTCATGTAGGTGAAAAATTGATTTTAACATCATGAGAATTCTTAGAGCAAGAATTGTTTTTACTTAGAACTTCTTTATATAAGAAGGTGAAGCCTTAAGGCAGATGCTGAAGGGAATAGTTAAGACCTGATACCTTATTTACATAGGAAGTTATAACTGGGGCATAAAGATGAAGAATGGAGACAGAAACAAAGAGCCCAATAACAGGTAGAAGGTTAAACCTGAGGAGAAAGATGGAAAGATGAACACTGAGAGATTAAAGACAGCTCTGGTTGAAGAGCTTGCTTTCTTTATGGTACTGGGGACTGACCCCAGGGATACTTTATCATTGAGCTATATCCCCAGTTCTTTTTTGGGGGGACAGAGCCTAGCTAAATTGCTGAAGCTGGCCTTGAACTTAAAATCCTTCTGAATCAACCTCCCAAGGCAAAGAGCTTTCTAAGCAGTGGAAAGAAATGTGTAAAAAGCCCCAAGGCAAAAAATAACATGACACATTTGAGGAACAAACAAAGATCATCATCAGTGGGCATAGTGGATAAAGATGGTAGTGAAGATACAGGAAACATTCTAATCTTTTAGACCATGGAAAGAAGTATGAGCCTAATTCTAATGGTAATGGAATTCCATGAATGGCCTTTAAACAAACAAATAAAAAAGATAAAATAAGATTTCTATTCCTATAAGATCCTTCTTAAAGCTTTGTGGGTCATGGATTGGGACTAAATAAGAGTAGATGTTTCCCATAATACCATTTGTAATAGTGAAAAATTTCAAACCAAATACTTATTAACAGGGATCATAATGAATTGATCATTTATCTGCTTACACTTATTAGGAAAAATTTCTACTACAATGAGAAAAAAACATGTGTGGGTGTGTGCATGTAGAAGCTCTTTGCCTTGGGAGGTTGATTCAGGAGGATTTTAAGTTCAAGGCCAGCTTGTATGTTTGTGTGTGTCCATGCTAGAAAAATCTGAACAAAATGATAGAAGTAGTTGGTCTGGCTCTCCCTATCACATAAAATTAGTGGGTTGTGGAGGTGACTATAAATTGGTTTATCTTTTCCTTCCATGTAGCTTTCCAATGAATTGGCATGCTGTTTTTAATTAGAAAAAAAAAAAAAAAAAACAACCTTTCATTTTAGGAAGAAAGACAAACTTGCCTATACAGGATGAAATTATTTAAATTGTATATTTTCTCTCCCTACTTTTCTAAATTTGACCACATTTGTTAGTAGGCTCTTAATGTGACCTGACAATCTTTTTGGGTAAAATGCACATTTGTATTATTGCTGTCTCATCCTAACAATCCAGAGTTTGAGCCTGAGCATGTTACTTTTCTGCCAAAATATGCAGATTCATTCGTTTCCATTAATTCTCTATGGATGATGAACATGCATCTTGGCAGGTGCCTGCCTATTCCTTAAGGAAAATAATCTAAATTTAGACTCTCTCCCTAGCCTGTGATCCTGGTAACTCAAAGGAGCCTAATAATTTTTGTGAAAAGAGACCTATTTTTAACTTCTGAAGCCAGGCTTTTCCCAGCTTTTCACCTGGGAGGCTTGGTGAAAATTACAAATTGGCTTTAGCATCAAACTCCCCAGTCATCTTCCAGCACCAGTACCCTAGATGCACATGCATCCTACACAGGTACTGGGGAGGCGGAGGGTTATTTGAACATGTTTTAAGAAAGGATATTACTTTCTTCTTGCTGCACATTGTAATTTTTAACACTTTTCTATAGGAGGAGGAAGTTTCTTATCTGGAATTGCAATCTACTTGGTTAATTTTTAGTCCCTTTAGAAAAAACAAAACAACAACAACAAAAAAAAAACAATTGTTTTCCTCCCCTCTAAGTTCTAGATGCTGTCTCTTCAGTTCTTGTCATCTTATAGCTCCATCCCTTTAATACCTTTTCCTTAGTTTCTCATTGAAAATAGCTTAGCCTTTGTGCTTTCTTGCCCTTGTGTCTCTTAACTCCTCAGTGCTTTCCAGAATTGTCTTTACTCCATGTCACAATTATTAACAGAAAGGTTATTAAATCACAGCTTTGGAGTAAGTACCCAAATTCATTGTGAAATAACTCAAATCATCCATGAAGCTTCTGGTTAATTGAAAGCTTTGTTGTGAGATTTAGAGGGATAATGATGGTGATGGTGATGATGATGATGATTGTTTAAATATTGCAAGAATGCTGAATGCAGCATTGAGTCCTCACTGACACCCACAATTTTTCTCAAAACTTGTAGGATATGTTTTCTTAAAACAAATCACATGCATAGTACATCTTCATTACAGAAAAAATAGGCAACATTGGGAAAAACATCAACTGTAGTTTCATCACCAGCAGATGATGTGATATTGCTAACATATTAAAATATACAGTGAAAATATATTCTGTACTGTCGTTGAACATTTCATACTACTTATCCTCCATCTATTTAATCTCATCTTTGGGGTGCACCTGATTTTTACTTATAAGCAATCATAAACTATTCCTGTTTTCTATGCACTGCCTGGAAAATCTGTGGAAATATTATTGTAAGTTTTAATTGATTAGATGATGAAATATTAGTAAGTGGCATAGTATGAAATACAGTATTTCTGAAGAGTTTGTCCCCCTGATAAACTTGAACCTATTCTCTAGGCTGTCAGTAATAAGGAATTCAAAACAGCATACGATCTGCATTGGGCATGAGATTCCAATATTGGAACACTGAAGATAATAGGGACTATCAGTGCTGTGCTCCTCAAAATGTGATTTGTGGACCAAATGCACCAAAATTGTCTCTTGAAGATTCTTCTACAGTTATACAAAGGGGCTCAGAAATCTGCATTTGTGTAAGCATTCCAGCTTCTCCCTGGTAAAGATTCAAATGATGATTTAATTCCAAGTAGCAGAATAAGAGAGCAATAGGAACCCTACAACATCAAGAAACAGGTAACAGTAGGGCAAAACCTTAGGGAGGCCTCATCCTCACCCAGGGTAGGAATGGAGAGACAATCAGATAACCTTTCTAGAAGGTTCATAGTTAGAACCATAGAAAGTTATGAGAAACAAGAAAGCTCTAGCTATAAATTCCCAGCTTGCTGGTAAGAATTTGAATGGGTCATGAAGATCAGGTGGGTAGATTACCGCCTACCCACACCAAAAGCATATAGGTTTTGAAGTTGAACTGTGTTTTGCTGGAATTTCAGCTCTACTGCTTGTTGCCACTGAACCTTTTGCAGCCTATGTACTCTTTAAGATTCATGTGCTTTCATCTGTTAAATGAAGAGGAAAACAGGGCAGAGTTTGTCACTCTCTACACTGCTGACATGTTGGATTGGATTTCTTTGTTGTGGGAGTTGTCCAGTACATTGAAGGATGTTTAGCAGCATCCCTGACCTACACCTCTTATATGCCAATAGCATCACCATTCCCCAGAGTTCTGACAACCAGAATGGTTCCAGACATTGGTGAATGTCCCTGGAAGCAAAACCACTACAAAAATGTTTCAGTAGGAATACTGAGGTCTACATAAAGAATTCAGAATTGTATCTGACATGCAATTATCAATAGATAATTAGATATTACTTTTGTCCATTGGTAAAAATCTGAGTGGTATTTTTATTATATATTAAATAAGGTAGATATGAGAAGATTGCAATCACTCTCTCAGTTATGTGTGAATATTCTTAGTTCAGAGTTTCAACTGGCTCTGCTATTTTTTCTTTGAAAAGGGGGAAGCAGGTTAAAAAAAGACATTTTTTTTTGTGTGTGTTATCATTCTTAGTTCATGCACAGTATGCAGATACACTGACAGTTCACCTGGTAGAGGTTTTCATGATAGCAGCTGCATGATTAATTGATTAAACACTGCAGTGTTGATAGCATATTCTGAAAGAACAATTACAAGCTCCCCAAGGTAATAGATGTCTTGATGTTGCTTAGCTGTCCACGATATTCTTATTTAGAAAGATATTCGTGACATTTATATGGGGCTTCCATTAAAAAATCCTCTAAACTTGCTTCTTCACCATGGAATTACTTACTTGTTTTGTTGACATAATTTAAATAAGAAGGACGGTTTTCATTTCTGTTTATTATGTACATCAAACTCCCACCAGTTCTTTGGTAAAGGCAAACTGCAGGCTACTAATAAGAATAGGCATGACTAATCAATGTAATTTCTTCCTGCATTAATCTTAAAGTCTTTAAGAGTCATCAAGATTTTATTTCTATGGCTCCAGATTTAACTGTTGAATTTTGAAGAAAGCATTAAAAGTTACACAAGGGAGATTAAATTGAAACAAAAGACACATCTGTCATTAAGGTAATATTAAAGAGAATGGAGGAAAATGTATAGTTTAAGCTCTAAAAATGTAAAAAAAAAAAAGTGTGTGTACAAATCTCTCTCTCTCTCTCTCTCTCTCTCTCTCTCTCTCTCTCTCTCTCTGTGTGTGTGTGTGTGTGTGTGTGTGTTTTAAAGATTTTGGCTAAGAAGATCTACCTTTCAACTTGCACTGGAAATATTTGGGTTTGAATATCTCATTGAATATGTTTATGTTTAGAGTGAAATTGGGAGAGCAACTTATGAAACATCTATCTGACAGGTATGTTAGGCAAGCACTTTGGGCAAATGGTATTAAAAATATCACTGGGGCAGAACTAGATTCAGGGATATTGATGGGACTTTGGTTTTTAGATCTTTATTTCCATGTTCATTGGGGCATAATGTATTAGATTAGATTTTTTTCCAAAATGTAAAGTAATTTGAAGAACCAAATAAAAACAAAGTTGTTTTTATTCTATCTAAATCTGTATCATATGATCTTCAAGGCCACTGGGAGTTGCTATTCACCAACTTTTCCATTCTTACTTCCTCTATAAGTTTATTAGTTTCAAATATAAATTTTTATGCCTTCCTCCTTGTTATGGTTTGGATGTGAAGGGTCCCCCAAAAGCTCATGTGTGAGACAATGTAAGAAGGTTTGGCAGAGAAATGATTGGGTCATAGCCTTCACCTGATTAGTAAATCAATCCCTAATGGGATTAACTAATAACTGGAGGCAGATAGGATGTGGTTGGAGGAAGTGGGTCATTGGGGGCGTGGTTATAGGATATATATTTTGTATCTGGAGCATAGAGTCTCTCTCTCTGCTTTCTAATCTTCATATGACCTGGGAGTTCGGAAGGCAGCATTTATCTCATGGGAATATAAAAGAAGTATTCATAACAAGCCAGTCTTCACACAGACCAGAACTAGATTCAGGGATATTGATGGGACTTTGGTTTTTAGATCTTTATTTCCATGTTCTCCTGTTAATGGCACTCTAAGATATTCTTTGGGGTTTGTTTATTTATTTTGGTCTTCTCCATTCTCCTCTTGAAGGCAGCAAGTTTTCTTATTTTCTACTTTGTGTTTTCTTTTTTTCTATGTCAAAGCTATTACTCATTCAAAGCATCTATTAGAGGTAAGCTATCTTTATTATACATGAGAAGACAAAATTAAGTAAGAAGCCAACTCATCATTATCATTTGACTTTGATATTTATTTCTGATCCTATGCTTCTGAAAGGCTTGTCATACTTACACTTGTTCATTCAGTTCATTCATTTACAAATATTCATTATGAATCTCCTATATTTCAGGTGCTTTTCTTTGTATCAATAATACTGCCTAGATACCATACACAGAAAAGTCTCTGTCCTCCAGATGCATGCATTCTAGCAACATTCAAATTGCTGTTGTTAGTATTTGAAATATAAAAGAGCCTGGGACTGGGGTGGAATTTAAGTGGTTACCAATGTGATATCAATTTGAGATCCAAATTTGTTTCTCCCTATACATAATCTGATATTGTGATATCATTTTGAAAGTGATCAGCAAGGTAATGGATGAGAATATGAAAGTCTGTTTTGAGGTTTTCTTGAGACTGTCTCAGCATTCATTCTTCTCATTGATTGTTCATAGCCTTTTTGCATAACCTGCAAGTACACTATATATTTATTTCTTAGGCCTTTTTTTGCATCAGACCACTTGCTCCTGTGTCCCACACTCAGACAAGACCACTGTGCTTTCTTAGGTCATGGATGGTTTATCTGAAAAGTGAATTGATGGACTGAAGAGTATTTATGAGTTCATATATATATCGTGTCTAGGTAATATATTTTCATTTTAACAGTGGACATCCTAACCAACTTTTACCCCCTAAAAAGCACCCATGTTGATAATGCCAAACTTGTTTTTCAGGCTAATGGAGAAAAATTTTGGTCAATAGGTAGATTAGTATTTGCTTCAGAATTTCCATCATCTATGTGGCCATTTGGGAAATACTCTCTTAAAACTCCAACCAAAAGAGAAATGAGCCAGAATTATTATGTGTTTTAGGCCAACTGTTGCATATGCCCTTCAACCTCTTTAAAAAGAAAATGTTGTTAATCTAAAAATATTGTGAGATTATTTCCAAATTAAGCTCATTAACAACTTGAAATGCAGTATGGTATGAGTGTCTCTTGTGTTTAACATTATAAAGAAGGAGTCTTGGGTAAGACCTCTAAGCATGACAGGAACCATCATAAGTAAATAGCTGTTTAAGTACAGAGATGCAATCCAATTACATTTCTGCATTATTTATCATCAGTCTGTTATGCTCTTCCCTTTAGCAATGTTTTATTTTAAATATCAGTGCATTTATTGCCTTGGACCCCAAGACTAACCACTCTGGGAGTTATTGGTTGCTATAAGGGCAGAGAGTACTTTAGAAAAAATAGTCATCTTAAATCTTCATATTTCCCAGCTGTCATTCTCCTGTCATAGTCCTCTTTAAAAGGATTTGGGGTTCTCCTTTCATTACATATGCATAATTTCCATTAGTGTTAATAACATGCTTCATTTTAGAGCTGTTTTGGCCCCTCTGGTGAAATGGGTGTTTAAGCAGTTTTTAATGCATTATATGTACTTATTTTTTAAAGGAGTATTATATGCCCAATTGACTAGAATGAATACAAAGTCCATCAGGTGAATACAGATTTATAATTATTTTTAAAGCATGTATTATTTACTCAACCAACCATGACAGCCCTTTTAGTCATTCCAGCTGGGAGGGAAATACATGTATATGTCAATACCAAATAAACCTTCATGAAATATTTTAGTGAGGTTCTCTCAGCTCAGCTTAAAGCTTATCTGACTAATAATTTCCTTTTAACCTCTCTCTTTTCACAAACAAATTATCAAAATCTTTTTCACTATTTTCAGCATGCATTCTCATCATTTGTAAGCCAGATGAAAGTGACCCAATCTCTCATTCAATTCAAATAAGTGCAAAAAATTCAGCAAGATATATTGTACATACAGAGTATTAGGCTCCGTTATGGAAGTACAAAGTATATGCACACTTCTTTCAAGTCAGATACAATTGAGCTAAAGAATGATTTTTATTAAAAATTATCCAAAGTATCTAAAAATTAGTAAAACTGGGCTGACTCAAAAGAAATTAAGCATTCTTCTCTCCTCTTTCCAAAAAATTAGACTCCACTCTGTTCCTATAGAATTAAGCATTTTAGGTGTCTTCTCTGGGTTTATAGAGTTATCTTACAATTGTTTCCCAGGCCTTTAACTTATTTTCTAATTTGAAGTATTTTTACTATTTACAATAAAAATGCATTGCCCTTATATTAGGACACTGGAATTAATTTTCCTTAGCTTTAAAACTCAAGGAAAATATATCATGCAGTTTTAAACAATGCATTCAGACCCTATGCCAAATGACAGATGCCTGTTCTAGACCATAGCATAAACCATATCTTGTGGTAGAGTTGGAATCCATATTAGCTTTGAGATGAAAATATATTACTCTTTGTCAGAAAACTGTAGCATATAGAACTTTTTGGGGAGTGGGCAGGGTACCAGGAATTGAACTCAGGGGCACTCAACCACTAAGCCACATCCACAGCCCTATTTTGATTTTATTTAGAGACAGGGTTTCACTGAGTAGTGCTTAGAGCCTTGCTTTTGCTGAGGCCGGCTTTGAACTCATGACCCTCCTGCCTCAGCCTCCAAAGCTCTGGGATTACAGGCGTGCACCACCATGACCAGCAGAAAACTGTAGCATATAGAACTTTAATTTATGATTGAATGAAATTTGAGTGTCAAAATTTCAAAAATACTTTATAAAGGCCTTGCTTATATTTAGTAATTAATAAAAATGAATACATTTTCATACAGTACCTGTGTGATAACTTCTTCTGTGCTGGTGACCCTGGTAGCAGAAACTGGTGATGTTTGCAACTACAAACCTGTTAGACCTGAGGTCCAAGGTTCTTGCTAGCATAGTCTTTCCATGTGACAGGACTTGGAGCCTAGGTGTACTGCTGCCTGCTGCTGTTGCACAGTGGTTTCCAAGGGGGGAGGGTGGCATTATAATTCACAGATGTTCTTATGATTCTATATGAAGAGAAAATCAGTTATAACAATATGGTTGAGAAACTAGATAGTGATGGGTGGGATGCAATCTCTTTATTTGAAATAAAAGCATAAATCCCACTATCATAAAATGCATTCTTGAGAAATTATCATGAAGTAAGCTTACTTTATATCATAAAAAACTCCACATTGAAAGTCTTTTATCTGTTGTCATGTGAGTGTCTGTGTGGATGCTGGAATCCAGGGCCTTGATGCTAAAGCACATGCTCTACTGTTTTTTGAAATTCTTAATAATAGACAAATGGTCAGCTTTTGACTGTATTTATATCTGTGACTTAATGCTATCCCATGTGTGATAGCAAAAGCTGTTTAACTTAGTCCTGCTACATATTTTATACCATTCTTTATCTTTGGGATTTTCCTGTTATTCAGGTTTCTTATTCAATTCTGTCCTTCCTTCATTAACACCTACAATTCTCTTTCTGTCTCATTCTGTCCTTCCATAAATACTGATTACACATTTGCTACATGTTCCTCTCTGAATTAAACTTTGAATGAAATACAGTTCAAATCTTTCAAACCTTTATCATTTATAAGGACTATTACATATAACATATAATAATCCAGTCTAATAAGGGAATAAACATAGTTAACCAAAAAATGCCAGTAGGACAATGTTAGCTGGGGGTCATTGGTGGCTGCAACTATAAAAATTGTGTTTGATGTGGCATATCTACATGTGTGTTAACCTTTAGCAGGCTATCTTTTAAGCAAGAATCTTTCTTAAATTTAGGAAAAGCCCCCTACTTGAAAGAATCAAAATGATTCTATTAAAAATTATTGGAGAGTTCCCCAATGTCCTTCTGAGTGAATACCTTAGCTAAATATATGTATTTTACAGAATGAAAAGATAGAGTTAATAAATTCCATACATATGTATGTGTAATAGCTTGACCTCAAGATGGAAAGTACTCTCAGTGTCCTTACAAAACCTAACCTACCAAAGCATAATTTACCAAGGAATAAAAATTTGCACGATACTGTAAAAGGATTGCAAAAAAAAAAAAAAAAATTGCATATCATTTCCTCCAACTTGATTTCAATTACTTTTAAAATTATGAGAATGTAGGAAAAGTATCTTGAGAGAAGAGCATACATCATTTTTACTAACATTCCATATCATCAGTTTATTTCGTTTTTAAGCTAGCATATTTTCTTTACTATTTTATAAGCAACTTTCTTTCATTTCTGTTGTCTTGTGCCATAATGCAATGTCCTTTGTGAATGGGACACACTCTCTTACACATATAGGTTCCCACAGGAAAATCATGTAGATTAATTGACCTGGAGCATTAATAGCTACACTTAAAGAACTCTATAAACTAACAGAGAGGTGAGTTGCAATGTGACATCAACCATGGTGTTATTTATTTATTTTTTTTCTGTTGTTTGCTTGTATTTTAAAATTGTTTTCTATTACCTGATTATTATTCACTTGAAAAACAGTATTACTGAAAACTTTTATTAGCAATAAATTATCTCCATATTTAGTAATCTCTAAAAATAACAAAGCATTTCATTAGTTAGAATGATCTCTACATTTTTCTGAACTTTGTATTAGAAAGGCAACAAATGAATAGCTTTCTTCACATGCCTCCTATGCTACTATTATATTGAAAATAATGAAGTAAATAAAAAGCATCAACATTCAAAAAGTGATTTTGTTGAATTTTGGAAAAAAAAGAATTTAGACAAAATTGTGGCTTTTAATGTTTATTGATATTAACACTGTCTCATTCTGTCCTCTTTTGTTCCTTGTTACACAAAAGGGGACTTCATTGAGAACCTACATAGGACCTAACCAACTGAAAGTATGCTTTACAAAAGAATAAAATTTAAAAATGTGAACAATATATGATTGCAAAAATATTTCCACTGCACTTTCTTCTTACTTCCTTTAAAATGCAGGTGTTGTGGTACACATGTTTCTATATTATTTTTTGAAAACACAGATCTTTTAAAGATTTTATTCTCCTCTGAAACATTTCTAAATGCTTATGTGTTACAATATTCAAAGCCTACTAACCTGATTCAAAGAAAAAGAAATCTGTTTGGTAAAGCAGATATATGCTCACAAAGTCACTATTTGAGAATCAGAAACATATTTCAGTTTTCAAAAAAGAGGAAAATGCATTTTAAGGAGCTAAAGTAGTCTGCCTCTCACTCTCTCTTTCTCAGAACCCCCTGAAATTGACACTGCAGCTGAGGGGATTTCATGTTAGAAAACTGTCCTAAATACACACTGACAGAAGGACCTTGTGAAGGGATACAGACCTGTCTGCTCTCTCACACATGCCACCACATGCTTTCTCAGGTTCTGCATTGTTTAAGAATATTGTGCAAGAGGCCCTTAATCATATTCTTGAAATACCATGTAGTTAAGATGAATGCAGATTCATGCACATACAGGTATTTCCTGATAGTTTTATGTGTATTAGAAAACATAGAATCACTGTGGGAATCTTTGTTGGTTAAATAAACATTCTGGTGAGTTTTGTGATTGATCCAGGCCCCAAAACATGAGTTTAAAAAACGAATGGGGGTGCTTTAACTGGGTAGGGTTGGTTTGGCAGGTGCTGTCTTAATTTTCTTGCATGGTAAAATGAAGTGCTGAGAAGAATCCAGTGATATAAAGAAATAGAATTCCTACATATCTTTATTGGATATGACACAATATAATCAAAGAATGCATATAATTAAGTGCTGTAGCTCAAAGCATCTTTGAAGTAGGGATTCTGCTGATTTTTTTTTTTATTTTATGTGATTGCTTACAGATTAGTTCTCTATTTGCTCCTAAAGAATATACTTAAACACTCAATCAATGAATAACCTACAGCAGTTTGTTGTAGATTCAATAATGGGGAATGGTGCATTGTACCAGGATAGTCAGATATACCCATAGGGAGTGTCAGTGGTCAAAATGCTTCCACTGCCAGAAGGTAGTCTGAAAATGATCTAGAAATTCAATACAGCATTGACCCTACATTGTATACATCATCCACAGTCAGTTTTTCAAGCATACTTGAAGTTTTAAAAAGAGCCATTAAACAAAGCCAGGATTTTTTTTAAATCAATTTTTAAATAAGATTTTTTTGTTGTGTGAAATAATTTTTAATGTATTAGTTCAAATGAGTTAAACAGCAAAATCTAATCATGTTTGTTGGAGGTTAAATGCATTTAAAATTACTGTATTAAAAAAAATAATTTCTAATATTTAAAGTTGCATAATATTTCTTTTTGTGTATGTATAGTTAAATGCTCATCTACTTCATTCACCTAAAATCTGATTAATGAACAACAAATAACTATCCATAAACACACACTTTGTGATGTCTGTCTTATTTCTATTACATTGTTATTTTTCCTTATTGTATTATTAGGTTAAGAGCAAGTTAAGTGGCAAGATTTCTAAGTAAAAAGCCTAAAGCCATTTACCAAATGTCACACAAGTATGTTTGCTTTTTACTACATTATGAGAATTGCCAGTATATTTTCATCTAAACATATATCAACATTATACTTTTTAATTATTAGGTGGTTTTATTTGTTTAGTTATTTCAGATTGCTTGAAGATGACAACTTTGCTAGCCTAAAATTGGAATGAGATTAGAAATTAGATTTCCTACCAACAGAAAAAAATAACACAAAATGGCAATATAAACATTTCTTGTCGGGGCTGGGGATGTGGCTCAAGCAGTAGCGTGCTCGCCTGGCATGCATGCGGCCCGGGTTCGATCCTCAGCACCACATACAAATGAAGATGTTGTTTCCGCCGAGAAATAAAAAATAAATATTAAAAAAAATAATTCTCTCTCTCTCTCTCCCTCCCTCTCTCACTCTATCTTTAAAAAAAAAAAAAAAAACATTTCTTGTCATCCTCATTCACAGAGTTTTTTTTTTTTTTATTCACAGTTTTAATGCATTAAAAGATGTGCACTTAAATGGCACCTTATTAGATAAATTCTAGCACCTAATTTGCATGTTTTAGGTTTCTAATTTTCAAAATTTTAAGGGTAGCTTCATTGGTATTTTAAGGACTACAAGTATACTTAAACATACTATAATAAATATTATACATGCATATGTATAAAGATACTTTCAATGCTTCATAGATAGATGTATATATGAGACAAATTCATTGAATGTTAGAAGCTGATTCTAAAATTTAAGTTTGGTATTTATGCTAATTTATATGGATGAATATATATAATAAACATGATATACTACAATGTTGAGAATAAAATGCTCTGATAAGCTTTGCACAGCATCTGGTTGATATTTTGATGCAATTTGTTTTTTATATTTAAACAATACTTGATGATAATGTGAATGTTATTTTTTTTTTCCATATTGGTTGACATGCTTACTTTTTAAAGATATAAACTACTACTTTTGGGAAGTTGTATTAAATCTCATGATTTATTATTTAATAATTTATTAAGACCTTCACAAAAATCTGCATAAGAAAATGCTGTCTCTCTAACTATAAGTGTAGACATAGTGGTTTTACACAGTTAATTAATCCACACTGAATTAATTTTAAAGATTCATTGGTTGTTCTATTGGACTTTCTCCAATGCTAAGATAAAGACTTTACTATTCTATAAAACAACTTAGTTGATTTAATCTGCTTACGAAAGATATGAATGTTTGCAGTGAAAAATGTTAATGCTTGCATATTGTGAGCATGTCTGTGTGGAACATATGCAAAGTGCCTGGAAGTGGGATCATTAGATGGGGAACAAATGCTAACTCTTTCATTCTATTCCACATTCTATATTCATTGTAAAGATTCTAAGATTTTGTGCCTTTCTATGAGAGAAGACTACATTTTCTAATTTAGGCAAACCAGCTGGGGAATTACAGTGTACTTTGAAAATAACACAGGCTATAGAAAGAAAATTTGCATAAGAACTGAGCTCAAGAGGATTTAAGGACTAAGGGTATTAGACAAATTTCACTTCTAGACTGGCTCACAATCATACCCTGATAGTAATGGTCTTGAAGCTGGGTTTTTAGTTTGAATCTACATTGGTTCCAAGAGGACATAGTTGTGACTTTGGCTTGCTCATAGTTGTTTTTCTAGCTCCAAGCACATAACAGGTTCCCTGTAAATATTGGCTACATGAATGGACAAAGAGATATAATTTTCTTTTATTTACATCTTCTAATTTATTTGAAACTTTATTTAATGATCTTGTGATTAAAAACATAGAACTTTCTATTTCAAATATAAATATTTGAATAAATTTTCTGAGTACTGTTTTTTTTTTTCTGTGATTGAAGTTATGTATTCTAAATCTTCAGACTCCTCATGTCAAGGAATCCCTAATCTGCATTTCTTATTCTCTAAATATCCTTGCTGAGTGGTATTATACCTAGCACAATATTCCTTCTTCAACTGTAGAATCTGTGGGAACTCAATGATGTGAATTTATGAATCTTCAATTTTTAAAAATAACTTTGTATATTTCTAAGCAAAAATCTTTATCATGATGTTTGGGAGGAACCTCTGAAAGGACTTTTCATATGCCTAGAAATTAGTGCATACGCTATCTTCACTGATGAAAATATTTACTAAAAAGAATGGAAAAGAAAATAACCTTTCGTAGTTTTTGTTCCCCTTTTATGAAACCTAAAAGCATTTTGTTTTCCAGAGCTCCATAAAAGTTCAGCACATAAAAGGTTAGGAGCCTGAATTTTTTCTGTCGTGTATATCTTTGAAAAATTGGTTTATGAAGAGTCATACATCATGTAGCCAGACATATGGGAATAGTTAAAGATTAAGGTAAATAGACAAATTGAACTGCTTTAAATCATTTTCCTGGTTTCAGGAAAATGAAACCTATTTTGTTGATTACATTTCTGCTAAGGAATCAGAGGTTGATTCTGGTCATAAGTGTCCTCTTTCTTGACATACAGAAGTATTGGAAGACTGTTGTCATTATTTCCTTACTTCTTCCTTCTTTCTGGATGTACAAGGGACTCTAAAACGACTGGCATAGGTTTAGTTGGATTGATTGCCCATTGAATAGATGAAATAAATATCTATCAACAACTAAACAATTATTTTAAAAAGTTAATTGCTTATTATAGCTATCAAATATCATAGTAAAAAGTTGCCCATCATGAGGCAACTTTTTAACTTACATCCATTTCTTTAATTACTATTAGGGGCTAAAGGCTAACATAGCGAAGTTAAGATACCTAACAAATGGTTAGCAGTTTTGTTTATGGACAGACTGATATCTACCTTCTACAGATTGATTTTCCTTTACTTGGATTTTATGTAGACCCAAAACAGAGGGCGAAAATCTGAGAGACATCGTGTATATGTCTCAGGCAATCACTGAGGATATCTTGTAGTAAATTATGTTTTCTACTCCAATTCCACATGTGCTTACAAAGTTATTGTGTCCAATTCAAATTTTCTCTACTAATTTCCTCAAATAATTGTCTATATTCTTGGGAGATTTGGATTTACTGCATGACAATGTATATAGTTATCAGGTTCAAAATTTTTATTTCCATTCCATTCATATTATGAGGTTAAAAATATGTTGCTATTGTGATAAAATATCTTAGTAGAAAAATGTATGAATTTATAATAAGCAAAGCAAATGGAATTTGAAATCATAAGACATATACTTTTTTGGAATATTTTCACAGTTTCTAAAATTTCCTGAACTTCAGAAATTACTCCTCAGAGAAAACTTATTGTGTTAGCAAGTTATAGTTATGGTTTTCTTTTATTTTTGCTAATAATTACTGAAATATAGGTAGTGACTTGTCTTATTTTACATTAGAAGAAATAAGTCATTGTAGTTTTGCATAATAAAAAGCAGAAAATAACTAGCCAATAAATTAAGTGCACTATTTTGGCTTTAAATGATTTTAAGTTATGTCAGATTTCTTTAAAATCAAGAATAGACTGATCTTCTGACACATGGGAATTTATATTTGAAAGCATCCTATTGGAGATGAGTAGAAAGTGAGGGAGATTGATGGAAAAAATATATTAGTGGAGTACTGTGATTCAAGGACAGATTATTATATTAATTCTACGATTCTAGTCTGAGCTTCTGGGTAACTAGCAAATTGAAAAATTTTTAGTTAAAATATATAGTAATTTTCTTTATTTAGTTTAAGAAAAAATAAAATGGAACTTTTCTTTCTTAAATAAGTTGAGGAAAATCTTGGGGGGAAAATTAAAAAACCTTACCCATCCATCAATTAAGGGTTAAAATGAGGAAAAAAAAATTCTCCTTTGAAATCTTCCCTGACATTCTATATGATCTTGGAGAAGACATTTAATCCTTTGCATGCTAGAATACACACATAGAATGAAGACAGCAGTGTCTACATTTGATACTTTTTTTAAGGACAAAGTTGAGAAAAATAACCACTTTATAAAATATGGTGTATGATAAAGTATCAATAAAATCATTATTTTTATGTTTTAAGAGTCACTAAGGTATTTCAAAATAGAATTAAAACTCTTAAAGCATTAACACTATTATGATTGAATGCACTTTTTCTAAAGTATTACACTCAGTATTTAAATGATGCTTCTAAATCCAATCATTTTAAATCATTTTAAAATTATATACAAAGATCAAGAGCATTTCAATTTTGAAAAGAGGGAAGAAAAAATGGGGAATAATAACTAAAAGACAATAGTAATAAACATTTTAGAAATGCAAAATATTGTTTGAAAGATAAACTTTTTTATTGTTGCTTTTTTCTTTTTTTCACTTTGTTTTTTATTATTAGTTGTTCAAAACATTACAAAGCTCTTGACATATTATATTTCATACATTTGATTCAAGTGGATTATGAACTCCCATTTTTACCCTATATACATATTGCAGATTTACATCGGTTACACATCCACTTTTTTACCTACTGCCATACTAGTGTATGTTGTATTTTACTGCCCTTCCTATCCTCTACTATCCCCCCTCCCCTCCCCTCCCCTCTCCTCCCATCTTCTCTCTCTACCCCATCTACTGTAATTCATTTCTCTCTCTTCTTTTTTCCTCTTTCCCCTCACTTCCTCTTATATGTAATTTTGTATAACAATGAGGGTCTCCTTCCTTTACCATGCAATTTCCCTTCTCTCTCTCTTTCCCTCCCCCCTCTCGTCCCTGTTTAGTGGTGATCTTCTTCTCATGCTCTTCCTCCCTATTTTGTTCTTAATTGCTCTCCCTATATCAAAGATGACATTTGGCATTTGTTTTTTAGGGATTAGCTAGCTTCACTTAGCATAATCTGCTCTAGTGCCATCCATTTCCCTGCAAATTGCATGATTTTGTCATTTTTAGTGCTGTGTAATACTCCATTGTGTATAAATGCCACATTTTTTTTTATCCATTCATCTATTGAAGGGCATCTAGGTTGGTTCCACAGTCTAGCTATTGTGAATTGTGCTGCTATGAACATTGTTGTAGCAGTGTCCCTTTAGTACACTCTTTTAAGGTCTTTAGGGAATAGTCCAAGAAGGGGAATAGCTGGGTCAAATGGTGGTTCCATTCCCTGCTTTCCGAGGAAACTCCATACTGCTTTCCAAATTGGCCGCACCAATTTGCAGTCCCACCAGCAATGAACAAGTGTACCCTTTTCCCCACATCCTCGCCAGCAGTTGTTGTTGTTTGACTACATAATGGCTACCAATCTTACTGAAGTGAGATGGTATCTTAGGGTGGTTTTGATTTGCATTTCTCTGACTGCTAGAGATGGTGAGCATTTTTTCATGTACTTGTTGACAATAGTAATAAACATTTTAGAAATGCAAAATATTGTTTGAAAGCTAAACTTAATAATGTAAAAAGTAACATGCAACATGAAAATAGATTGAGACCTTTAAATTTAAAATATCGTCTGCCTGGCACGGTAGCACATGCTGTATTCCCAGTGGCTCAGGAAGCTGAGACAGGAGAATCTGGAATTCAAAGCCAGCCTTAGCAATAACGAGGTGCTAAGCAGCTCAGTGAGACCCTGTCTCTAAATAAAATACAAAATAGGGATACAGGTGTGGCTCAGTGGTTGAGTGCACCTGAGTTCAATCCCTGGTACCTAAATAAATAAATAAACAAACAAACAAACTATATTTTGACTATAAAGTCATTTAGGCTATTTGAGCAAATGTATTCAGTATAGATTTACATTTAACTTTGTGTGTAATCCTTAAGTTGGATCCAAATTGTACTAAATCAGGATAGTATAGAATGCTAAAGACCTCAGAGTACCATAAATTTAAAAACAGAAAAATTGGAGAATGAGGTACTAGAATTCTATAGATCCTGCAGGAGGGCTTCCCAGTATAATTCCCTTTGTGATCTGAGAGTCTTTTACCCAGATCCCTGAGCACTGGCCATGCAAGCTCCCCTTACACTCCACATTCATGGGAGGCTCAGTATCTCATAAGGCAGTGTTTGGGGCACAGTATTTCATAACTATTTTGCATAGTTGGATAATGAATATCTAATATTGTCAATTTTGCCATATACTAAAGCTCTTGGAAAGTTTCTTCACTCTAGCTCTTTTTTATTAATAAATTTAATTACATTTGAATAATTGTTATGTACTGTGAATACAGGGATTTGGAAGGCAGCATATTATGAACATGGATCTTAGCATGTAGGACCATATAGCTTATTAAGAGACAGTTTAAGACCAATAATTACAATATAGCATACTAAGGGCAACAACTAGAGTCTGAACATATTACAGAGCAATGCTAAAAGAGGATTTAGTCCACTTAATAACCTGAGAGATTTCATCGAGCAATTGAAACCTATGATGAGTAATGAGAAGAAAGGGACTGTAGGTCAGAAAAAAATGCATATACACAGTCACTGAGTCTAAATAAGCTGTGTGTGGAAAACTGCAAGAGAAGTCAAATAAAGTTTTCTCCTTTATTTTTGTGATAGGTTTTTGAAAACAGCTTTATTGTGGTATTTTTATATATGAAAATATACATATTTAATGTGTATCGTGCTGAGTTTGAACTGAGCACCTCAATCAAGGCAATAAACATCACATCCCAAATTGTCCATGTGCTCTACCTTCTTGTGCTCATATGTGCAAGAATATTTAATATAAGATCTATCCCCTTAAAAATTTAAGTGCATTACCCAGTATTAACTTACAGTACCATGTTGTACAGCAGATCTGTAGACCTTATTTTTCTTACGTAACTGAAACTGTATATCCATTGAATAGCACCTCCCCATTCCCTCTACCCCCCAACCTTGGCAACCACCATTCTATTCTCTGCTTCTATAAGTCACATTTGTGGATTCTTGTGGTGTTTTCCTGTGACTAAATTATTTCATTTAGAATATTCTTATCCAAGTTCACCCATGATTTTTGCATCTAAATGTAATCCATCCCTGTTTGTTGAACTCCTCATTGAATGAGTGACTATTGTAAATGAGTGTTGAGTGCCATTTCCATGTCCCAGTTGCTACTCTAAGTACTGAGCACAGAGCAATGAACTAATCTTCTCTTATTAGGCTCACATTCTAGTGGGGGCAATAAGCAGAGTAAATAAATGAGATATGGAATGTAAACAAATAAATGTTAGGGAATGTAATGAGAGATAGCACTGTGAAGGAAGAGGAAAGGTGTTAGAATTTTAGATATGATGGCCATGTATGGTTACCATGTAAAGGAAACAGTATAGTGCTAATTGACTTTTTTGGGGGTTGATCATTCCTGGATAAGTCTTGAGGGCAAAGCCTCCCTGGTTTGTTCAAGAAGCAAGTCAGGGTTAGTGTAGATGAAGTGATATAAAAAAAGGAGATTAGGATGGGATTAGAGGAAAAAGAATTATTTTATACATCACTGCAAAAGATGTGAGCTCTTACCATGGGGAGAAGTTAAGTAGAGGATTGATATAGTGTGATTTACATTAAATCAGGATTATTTTGGATGTTCTTTTGAAAATAAACAAAAGTTGGCCAAGAGCCAAAAGAAGGACCAGGTTCTCTGGGGATAGGGAGAGGAGTTTGAGATTTCTGTGGCTTGGATTAGGATGTAACAGTGCAAGTAGTAAAGATCAGCTATCTTTTCTATATTTTTAAGGAAAAATAGGAAGCATCAGCTGAAGGATAAAATGCAGAATGTGAGAGAAGTCATGGATGACTTAAGAGAGTTTCTAAATGGAGAAGTCTTCTAAATGGAGAAAACTACAATAGAAGCAAGGCAAGCAGGAGCTATCAGCAGCTTCTTAGTTTGAGAGAACAAGTGAATATTCAGGAAAAACATGTTGACACATGAGTCTAGAGTTCTGGCAAGAAATATGAGCCAGAAAGATAAATAGCTTTGGGAGTCAGCAGCATATAGTTGATGCTATTAAAAACTAGATGAATGATCAAGAGAATTAATGAAGATATAAATAAAAAGAAATCTAAGGACTGATCTTTGGGGCACTTCAGCATTTAAAAGTTAGAGAAGAGGTGAAACTGGGCAAGAAGTCTAGGAAAGGCTGGACATAGAGAGCAGTGGAAATGTGGTGAAATGATTTCCTGAAAGCCCCAAGAATAATGGGGTCAAAATGGACAGGGAGCCCCAAAGATGCAAGTGCTGCCACTAGACCAAGATGAGAAGTGATGATTGTCATCAGAGTTAACAACAGGAAAGTCATTGTTGGTTCCTATGTTTTGAATGTTTGTGTCCCCTAGAAATTGTTAGGATAGCATTCTAACTCCCAAGTCAGTGGTATTAGGAAGTTGAGCCTTATAGAAGTCACTAGTCACCACAGAAGAGCCCACATATTGATACACTATAGACCTTAGGGAGCTAGCTCAACCCTCTCCACTATGTGACAATACAGCAGGAAGGCACTTTTCCATACAGCACTTAGCAGACATTGAATCCACTGTGATGTTGATCTTGGACTTCTCAGCCTGTAGAAATGTAAGTATTAAATTTCCATTCTTTATAAGATACACAGCCTATGATATTTTGTCACAGCAGCTATATGGACTCAGAAAGTGATCTTGGTAAGAGGAGGTTGGTAGAGTGACTGGAAGGAAGACACCTAGTTACAATGAGTTACAGAGATAATGGAAGAAGAAAACTGGGAGCAATTAATTTAAATAGGGTTTTACTTTTTCCTTGTGAGATTTGGTATGAAAGAAAGAAGAGAGATGAGGATGTTAATGAGAGGAAAATGAGCCCATTTTTTAAGATAGGAGAAATTTATGTAAATAGAAATGATTCAATTAAAAAGAAAGAAAGAAAAAAACACTCAGGAGGGAGAAGGGGAAATTACTTGTGCAAAATTCTTGAGTAGGCAATAGGGGACAGGCTAAAATAAACATGTATGTTGAGGGGTTGGCCAAGTTAGAAATGAATTCTTCATCTTTTCGCAAATTCATATGTGTCTTGAGAGAAAAGTATCATATTTCTCTTTTTTTCTGGACTATTTTTTCAAGGATGTTTGCACAGCAAGTTAGATAGGTTTTCTTACTGTTCAGTATAATAAAGATAATGTCTCCCTATGGGTACAGGTCAAGAGAAGTTGTTCACATCCCATTATAAAATATTCAGGTTCCCTAAACTCAAAATTCCTTTCCTGTAATGCAACCCACTGCATATACAGATGTTGCTTATTCTCAATACAAAGCCCTGTGGATATCAGGGCCAAGGGAACTATATTAGTCAGGGTATAAAAAAACAGAATTGATTAATTAATTAATTAATTTATTGTAACAAATTGGTTCACACAATGATGGAGGCTGAATAGTGCAAGATCTGCAGTTGACAAGTTAGAGACCTAAGAAAGTTGATGGTGTAGTTGTAGTTCCAGATTGAAGATAGTAAATTGGGGGAAAAAAAGAGAATTCTTTTTGACTCAGATTTTTATTCTATTCAGGCATTCAACGGATTGGGCAAGACTCACCTACATTGGGGAGGGCAATCTGCTTACATCAGTATGCAATTGAAATTACCATATTTACCAGAAAACCAGAAACACCCCAAAATAATTTTAGACAAATATGTGAGGCCCCTATGGCCTGATTAGGATGACACATCACAAGAAAATGTATGTATAGTAGGTTCTGCATTTTCTTTTTTAAAAATAAAATTTGTTATTTTTATTTATAGATGATAGTAGAATGGATTTTGACATATATACATGGGGTATAAGTTCCCATTTTTGTAATTGTATATGATGTGGAGTTATACTGGTCATGTAACCATTATTAACATAGAAATGTTATGTCCAATTCATTCTACTCTCTCTTTCATTCCCATTCCCCTTCCCACCACTCCGTCCCCCCCCATCCAATCTGGTGAACCTCCATTCCTGCCCCTGCCCCCTGATGCTATTGTGAGTTAGTATCTGCATATCAGAGAGAACATTAGGCCTTTGGTTTTTTGGAGATTGGCTTATTTCACTTAGCATGATAGTCTCTGGTTCAATTCATTTACTAGCAAATGCTATCATTTCATTCTTCTTTATGGCTAAGAAATATTACATTCTGTATATGTGCTACATTTTTTCTTTATCCATTTATCTATTGAAAGGCACCTAGATTGGTTCCATAGTTAGCTATTGTGAGTTGAGCTGCTAACAACATTGATGTGACCACATTGCTATAGTATGCAGATTTTAAGTCTTTTGCATAAATGTGGATGAGTGGGAAAACTGGGTCATATAGTGGTTCCATTCCAAGTTTTCTGAGGAATCGCCATACTGCTTTCCAGAGTGTTTGCACCAATTTGCAGTCCTACGAGCGATATATGAATGAGGTACTGAAATTTCTAAGAGTACTAAACTGTGCTTTGTATAAAAACCAAGACTCTCATGGCTTTTGGTAAGCTAACTTTTCAGGTTCAAAGTAAAATAAATAATTAAACTTAAATATATTAAAATTAAAACAATAAATTTAATAAAAAATAATAAAATAAAATAAAAATAATTATAATAAACAAATAAACTTCATAATTCTTGACAGGTAACATCTAGGATCTGGGCAATTTTCTATGTTAACAGAAGGATAAGTAGGATTTATGATCATAGACGTGAATAGTTGTGATAACTCCAGTTATCTCAATTCAATTGGAGGCAAATTTATTAAAACATAGCAGGGATGGAAGAAAACCTATTGATGACTGGAAAGGACAAAAATGTCTAAAACTCTTATTAAAGAGGGTGAGAATGTGAACAAACAAGAATTTGTACAAATATTGTGATCTTTTGTGGTACTAAAGAATATGTGTTCATGAATTTAAAGTGATACTGGATATGTGATTGAGAGTAGTTCAGTTGTAGCCTTGTTAAGATTCAATCATAGATGTAGGTGTAGAGGGTGGAAGTTCAGTGGAGAAATCCAGCAAGAGCCAAGGGAGCTAAGGGCCTAGTAAGAGTGATTGTAATGATTGAGCTGTGAAATTTAAACTGGCTAAATAGGATAGTGAAGGCATCACTTGGGAGTCAGTGAAGGGTGGTAGAATCAATGGATTGTAGACCTCATTCTCAGGGTAATCAAAGAAATTTGGGCTGTGGTCTAGAGGAAGTGAGCTGGAAAGATTATTCTGGTTATCTATCACACAAGCTATTCTTCCAAGTCTGCTATTTTATTCACATCTTGATTTTTTTTGAGTGTCTTGCTCAAAACAATATGGTGATATTTAATCTATTTTCTAAATATAAGAATGATATTGAAAAGATAAATGAAGTCAGTTGTGTGCTTTTTTTTAGAAAAGTCATGTTGGTTTCTAATGATTATTACATTCTTTGTATCATGTTCACATTGCTTTTCAAATGTCCCTAAGACATCTCTTTTATCATGTTCCTGGTTATTGATATTAGTTTCCTTGAACTAGTATTTAGAAAATGTTTTTGATGTGCCTCTCATAAAGTAAATATTTTCATGAATTTGTACACTAACGTTTTAATTATATGTTACCATATGGATCTAGAATATCCCCCAATGGAAAGGTTGATCCCCAATGTAGAAGTGTTCAGAGGTGAGGCCTTTGAAAAAGTTATTAGATCATGAGGCCTCTAACCTCACAAAAGGCTTAACCCATTGATGAAATTATAATTTGGCATTATTGGGAATTGACAATGGAAACTGTAGGAAGTGGGGCCTGGTTGGACTAAGTAAGCCAGAAGACACATGTCCTAGAAGGACATCTTTTTTTTTGTTTGTTTGTTTTTTGAAGGTAACATTTATTTGTTTGTTTGTTTGTTTTTCTCATTCAATGCTAAAGATCAAACCCAGTGCTTCACACATGCTAGGCAAGAGCTTCCAGGCTTCTCTGAGGTAAGCAGCTCTGATACACCCTTTTGCCTTGATGTTTTTCCTTACCTCAAACTCAGAGCAATAATACCAAGAGACCGTGGACTAAAATTTCTGATATTGTGAGAAAAAATAAATCATTCCTTCACTGAGTTGGTTTTATCAGGTATTTTGTCACAGTGATGAAAAGCTAACACAATATATAAATTATGGCCTGTATTAAAATATAAACATAATAAAATATATGATATCTAATTATAAAACTTTGCCAATTATAGAAATATAAAAAGAATGAGGAAAAGGTGAATGTAATATTAATTATTTTCTTTTTTGAAAATAATTTTCAAAATTTCCCATTAGTAGAAAACTTTCT